>NC_085136.1:41800928-42100928 GCF_035046485.1 Aedes albopictus
TAAGATAATAATAAAGCATCATTATAGCTTTGCAGCATGTGGAAAACAGTACAACTTAGCGTTTTATTTGCCCTGCTAAAAGGTCGTTGCCCATACATGCTCTGTTCTCAACAATGATTCTTGCAGGCATGCGTGGTGGTATCCTTATTCGGTGGCGCGGCGAGGCATGCTTGGCGGTACTAGAAGGTTTCACAAGGAAGTGCTGGAAGCTGGCTGGGCGGTTGGCTCGGACAAAATCATAGACCAGAGGTAACGGGGTCCTATTGTGGCCGACCTCGCTCGGTTGCCCTTAGGCTTCGAATCGACGTTCCCGGGCTCGCTGACGGCGCACAGGCACATAGGATATTGGAGTCTAGCGGACTAGACCCTCACCGCATTCGGCCAGTGCTGCTCGTGGCGTGTGGGCTGGCAATGGCGTGACGCGCAGGGACCACCAGCCCTGAACTCGCCGAATCGCTGGTTTTACCGTCCGACTCTGGTCCGACACGGGGTAGTTCTTGATGGTGTTAGCGTGGTTGCAAATAGGTCTGTCCGACGTTCCACTTGCTCGCTGACGGCGACGTGACACATAGCAAGCTAAACCCTCACCGCAAAAACTTTGGCCACTTCAACCCGTGGCGTGTGGTGTGGCACTGGCGTAACGCTCAACAACCACTAGCAAGGGACTCGCCGGAACCCAAAACGATCAAATCCGTGGTCCAAGGAGATGGTAACGATCCGGGCCACAACTAGAGAGGGGTCCGCTTCTGTCCAAGGTCACTTTCACTTTCGATCGACTGGAACCTGGTCGATGATGGTTATCCGGGACGATCTTTCGGTCCCCAAGAGATCCCACCGAAGGCAATAGTCCTCCTGTTTCGTTCTGGAGTTGTCAGGAGGCGCAGGAACCATTTGTTCGGATACAATCCTCTAGGAACCTGCTCACACCAGACACGTGGGGTTCGACGAAAAGGCCACTCAACTTGCGGGAACAAGGCCCTAATCTCGCTATACCGTTCACAAAACTTCGGAATTTGTGGGGGCAACTTGCGTCCGTTCGGTAACAAAGTTCACACTCTTCTCCCATACTTTTTCCATTCGATTCTCTGCATTGCCTACCTCTCTCCCTTTAGCCTTCTCGCTCTTTTTCTATCTTGTCCTTTTCCCGGTGCACCACTGATGACAACCATGAAGACTCATAGTTCACGTAACGACGAGGGGTTAGTATTTTATGGTTTAATTATGTACCTGTACGGAAAGTATTTACTCTTAAATTTTCAATTTACTTATTTATAGAATTAATAGTTTATGTTAAATTTTACAATTGTTTTTGTGTGCCATGGAAAACTCTACTCCTATTTATTCAAATTTAATCAAAAGCTGCTATAAAGGTTTTTAATATTTGATATAAAGAAAAAGAACAACTATCCCTAGCCTTACAAAACAAAACCCTAGACACCCTGCATTGACCTGGACATTTGCTCCCAAGCATTTGGTAACCAGCCTTCGGATACGGTCCTGACCTGAAATGCCTCGAATCGCTCCTGAATCCTCCATAATCCCAATAAAACGCCCTTGAAATCACCATAATCAATTTGACATGCCTCTGACATTCCCCTTTAGACGCCAGGCTCCAGAAACTCCCTGAAACACCCTGAAATGCTATGAAACTCCCCTAAAGTCTCTAGGAACGCCAATATGTATAATGTTCCTGAAACCCTCTGTAAACTCTGTGAAGTGACTCTGAAATGCTTTGAAACACCTTTCTATCCCCATGTAAAGCCGAATGCCGTTTGGCCGAATCATGATCAAAAGAATTCAGAAGAAGTTTTTGACATTACATTTATTTGTTCTACATCATTAAGACAAGACATAATCAACAATAGTACGCCACAATACTCGGTTTGTGGCTGCCGCTCTCCATCCTCGGTCGCGCCCAATGCTCGCCAAGTCACGCTCCACCTGGTCCGCCCATCGTGCTCTCTGCGCTCCACGCCTTCTTGTGCCAACCGGATCCGTTGCAAACACCAGCTTTGCAGGGTTGTTGTCCGGCATTCTTGCAACATGCCCTGCCCACCGTATCCTTCCGGCTTTGGCCACCTTCTGGATGCTGGGTTCGCCGTAAAGTGCAGCGAGCTCGTGGTTCATTCTTCTCCGCCACACACCGTTCTCCTGCATACCGCCGAAGATCGTTCTTAGCACGCGTCGCTCGAAAACTCCGAGTGCTTGTAGGTCCTCCTCGAGCATGGTCCATGTCTCGTGCCCGTAGAGGATCACCGGTCTTATTAGCGTTTTGTACATGGTGCATTTGGTGCGTGGGTGAATCTTTTTCGACCGCAGTTTCTTCTGGAGCCCGTAGTAGGCCCGACTTCCGCTGATGATGCGCCTTCGAATTTCACGGCTCTCGTTGTTGTCAGCCGTCAGTAAGGATCCGAGGTAGACGAATTCCTCCACCACCTCGAAAGTATCCCCGTCTATCGTAACATTACTACCCAGACGGATCCGGTCGCTTTCAGTTCCGCCTACCAGCATGTACTTTGTTTTTGAGGCATTCACCACCAGTCCGACCTTTGCTGCTTCGCGTTTCAGGCGGGTGTACAGTTCTGCCACCGTTCCAAATGTTCTAGCGATAATGTCCATGTCCAATTGACCGGATTTTGTGAAAATAGTTCCCCAGCTGTTGAGCCCGGCTCGTCGCATCACACCTTCCAGCGCGATGTTGAAGAGTAGACATGAGAGTCCGTCACCTTGTCGCAGTCCCCGGCGAGATACGAATGAACTGGATAGTTCACCCGAAACCCTTACGCAGTTTTGCACACCGTCCATCGTTGCTTTAATCAGTCTGGTCAGCTTCCCAGGAAAGCCGTTTTCGTCCATGATTCTCCATAGCTCTGCGCGGTCGATACTATCGTATGCCGCTTTGAAGTCGATGAACAGGTGGTGCGTTGGGACCTGGTATTCACGGCATTTCTGGAGGATTTGCCGTACGGTAAAGATCTGGTCCGTTGTCGACCGGCCGTCGATGAAGCCGGCTTGATAACTTCCCACGAACTCATTTGTTTTAGGTGACAGACGACGGAAGATGATCTGGGATAGCACTTTGTAGGCAGCATTCAAAATAGTGATCGCCCTGAAGTTCTCACATTCCAAATGGTCGCCTTTCTTGTGAATGGGGCAGATTACCCCTTCCTTCCACTCCTCCGGTAGCTGTCCGGTTTCCCAGATCCTGACTATCAGCCGATGCAGACAGGTGGCCAACTTTTCTGGGCCCATCTTGATGAGTTCAGCTGCGATACCATCCTTACCAGCTGCTTTGTTGGTTTTGAGCTGGTGAATGGCATCCTTAACTTCCCTCAGCGTGGGAGTTGGTTCATTTCCGTCCTCCGCTGCACTGGCGTCGTCGTTCCTTCCGTTGCCGTGGGCTCCCGTGCCTACGTTCTCCACGCCATTCAGGTGCTGATCGAAGTGCTGCTTCCACCTTTCGATCACCTCACGTCCGTCCGTCAAGAGGCCTCCGTCTTTATCCCTGCATATTTCGGCTCGCGGCACGAAGCCGTTGCGGGATGCGTTGAGCTTCTGATAGAACTTCCGTGTTTCTTGGGAACGGCACAGCAGCTCCATTTCTTCACACTCCGCTTCTTCCAGGCGGCGCTTTTTCTCCCGAAAGAGGCGGGTCTGCTGTTTCCGCTTCTGTTTATAACGTTCCACGTTCTGTCGAGTCCCTTGCTGCAGCATTACCGCCCTCGCTGCGTTCTTCTCCTCCAAAACCTTTCTGCACTCTTCGTCGAACCATTCGTTCCGTCGATTCCGTTCCACGTACCCGATGGTGCTCTCGGCTGCGTCGTTGATGGCTGCTTTCACTGTACTCCAGCAGTCCTCTAGAGGGGCCTCATCGAGCTCGCCCTCGTCTGGCAACGCGGCTTCGAGATTCTGCGCGTATGCTGAGGCGACATCCGGTTGCTTCAGTCGCTCTAGGTTGTACCGTGGCGGTCGCCGGTACCGTACATTGTTGATGACGGAGAGTTTTGGGCGCAGTTTGACCATCACCAGATAGTGGTCGGAGTCGATGTTGGCGCCACGATAGGTCCTGACGTCGATAATGTCGGAGAAGTGCCGTCCGTCAATCAGAACGTGGTCGATTTGAGATTCCGTCTGCTGTGGTGATCTCCAGGTGTAACGATAAGGGAGGCTGTGTTGGAAAAAGGTGCTACGTATGGCCATATTTTTGGAGGCGGTGAAATCAATGAGTCGTAGGCCGTTTTCGTTCGTTTGCTGGTGAGCGCTAAACTTACCAATCGTCGGTCTGAATTCCTCCTCCTGGCCTACCTGAGCGTTTAAATCTCCTATGATGATCTTGACGTCGTGGCTTGGGCAGCGGTCGTACTCGCGTTCGAGCTGCGCGTAAAATGCGTCCTTGTCATCATCAGTACTTCCGGAGTGTGGGCTGTGCACATTTATTATGCTGAAGTTGAAGAATCGGCCCTTGATCCTCAACCTGCACATTCTTTCGTCGATCGGCCACCAACCGATCACGCGCCTCTGCATATCACCCATCACGATGAAAGCTGTTCCCAGCTCGCGTGTGTTGCCGCAGCTCTGGTAGATGGTATGATTAGCTCTAAACATTCGCACCGTGGATCCTGTCCAACACACCTCCTGCAGCGCTACGATGCCGAACCTGCGGTCCTTCTGTAGATCGGCGAGTATACCGGTGCTCCCAATGAAGTTGAGAGATCGGCAGTTCCACGTTCCGAGTTTCCAATCGCAAGTCCTTTTTGTTCGCTGGGGTCGTTGCCGTTGGTCTCGGTTCGTATTATTCTGTTGCTGATTTTCCGTTACAATGGTTTTTTACGGCTGGCTCGTAGGGCCTGACACCAACCCCCTACTTTCCGGAGGACCATAGTGCACAGTTGAGCTTAGAGTCCTTCCCTGGCACTCGGACGTAAATCAGCCGCCCCTAACATGGGGATCAGACGCTGTTGTGAGCCGCTCCTCCTGGAGAACAGACGCTCAGGTTTGCCGAAGCAAACCCCCCCTTCCCTGTCAGCCTACGACCAAAGTTCCCACCGGGGTTGGTTACCCGATCTTCCCTAAGGTTGCTCATAGTTTCCGGCCGGTACCGCGTGGAGGTAGGGATAGGAGTTACTGGGCAGAGGCTAGTGGATCACAATGGGATCTGAATTGCGCAGCATACCCAGCCTTTACCGTGCCAAGTTTTTGACATTCTAACTGTCAATATGATCTTCAGATATATTTCTTTCTTTTAATCATAGGCTATTTTTTCTACTTCTGATATTCAGAGATTAGTTGGCGTTGAAACTGCCTATAATCACAGATTTTCCTTCTTTGACTCATGGCTGTTCTTTCAAGTTATACTGACGCTGGGAACAGTGGTATGGTCACTTGAGTACATCGTTCATTTTTCGGCCAAACGGCATTCGGCCAAATGGCATTCGGCCAAATGGCATTCGGCCAAATGACCCTTTCGGCCAAATGACCCTTTCGGCCAAATGGCGTTCGACCAAACGGCATTCGGCCAAATGACCCGGAACCTTCCAGGGGGGTTTCGGTGATGTTTCAACGTGTTCCAGGAGGCTCCAAGGGTTCCCAGAGGCGCTTCAAGGGCGTTCCAGAGGCCTTAGGAAAGTATTATTGGTTCCAGGGAGGGGGGTTCCTGGAGGTCTCAGGAGCACGAAACCTGAAAAGTTATCGGATGTCGAATCAAAGTCAGCTCAAATTTTAATCAATGTGGAACTAAATCGGATAACTGTTGGGCTTGATGACCAACATTAAAAGCAGGTCAATGATTGGATTATGTAGGGTTATACGCATTGGCGGAGCCAGCTTTTTCTTTTCTCTTACTCTCCTAAACATATACACTGCGACCACTTTCTATAGCCGCACCCCCCTTTCATGCGTTATTTCTTAACGAAGGGAAAAACAACACCAAATTTTTATGTATATCTGAAAACAAATTTATTTCATGAAAGTAACCGTAATAAAAACAAAAACTTATGGCTTTGATACTCTAAAAATAGCGATTTTCGTTAAAATGACCGGCTATTTTCTATAGCCGCACTTGCGATTAATGACGAATATATGATGAAATATGTAACTTTTTGCATATTTTTTTTACTCTAGTAATCAGTTGCTCTTCCTGCACGCTCAATGACTTGGTAAATACGATTCGGCATACTGGCAACCAGGTTCTTCAAAATTTTTACTTCAAAACTCTCCCAGGCTTCAGTAATTGCCACTTTTAGTTCAGCAACACTGTTGTATTGCTTTCTATCAGCGTAGATTCGTCTCACAATGATTCCCCAGATGTTTTCGACAGGATTCAGGTCCGGGCTGCGAGCTGGCCACCACAATAGTTCAACTTTGTGGTTCTGGAACCATGATTTTGTGGCAGAACTAGTGTGAATACTAGCATTGTCTTGCTGGAAAACAATTTTTTTGCGACGATACTTCGCTTGGAATGGGACCAAACAGCTATTTAGTACCCCAATGTACTCTGTAGAGTCCATCTTGCAAGATGTAAACGCCAGATTGAGTTTTCCTGCAGCACAAAATCCAATCAAAACCATTATCGATCCTCCTCCGAAGTTCCTCGTTGAAAAGTACTGCGGATCTTTTCGCAAATCTCTCCAATAACCCGTGAATCCATCTGGGCCGTCCAAATTAAATTTCTTTTCATCAGAAAAGATCACCTGGATGCGATAAAACCAAAGAAGTATATAACAATTAGCCGTAATCGTAAAATAAAGAATCGGATGAAAACATAAAGAATTTGATCAAAAAACTAAGATTTGCTGCGAGTGTATTACCAAGTCCCATTGACGAGCCATGTTCAGTTTCGCAAATTCTAGTCGTTTTAGCTTATGGGCAGGACTCAGATTTGGCGTCTTGTTCATTTTTGAACGGACAATGTTCGAGCTAGAGCGCAAAGCTTTGCGAACTGTCTCTTTGCAAACGTTCAAGTTCAACGAAGACTTAATCTTCGTCAACGATATCACTGAATTCGAAGCCAATCTCACAATAGCTCGCGTATCCCTTGCTGACAACTTTGTCTTTTTTGGTTTCCGTTTGGTTGGTAGTTTCTTATCACTTTATCCGACCTACCGAGCCTACGCCCGATTTCTCGAACTGGAACTCCTTCTTGAACGAAAGCTTCAACCATACCTCTTTCTTTTTCACTCAAAATCCTACCTCTTGGCATTATTTGGCTTTTTGATCGGATAGATTTCGAAAAAAAACTTTGAAACCGGACCAAACCGGACGAAACACATGGTGCGGCTATAGAAAATGGTCGCCTGAAAACTCCAAAACATGTGATTTTGACGTGTGCACAATCACAGGAACAAAACCAATCATGCATAACTTATGTTTCACCAATACTAGTAAAAGCATGTGGTTATACATAATGTTTGCACAGTGGTTAACGCGGGGGGTGAAAATATGAGGTGCGGCTATAGAAAGTGGTCGCAGTGTATGAGAGAGAGCGGGATGAAAGAGGAGACAAGCTGCCCCCTCTTCTATCTTTCTCTTTCTCGTGCATGTTTAGGAGAGTGAGTAAGAGAAAACAAAATGCTGGCTCCGCCAATGGTTATACGTCATCATTAATGACGAACAGAGCACGTTAAACCTGTGACACCACAATGTATACTTGCTAGCTGAGGCTCAACTGAATGATATGTGCCGGTTATCCAAGAGAATTCTAGGGAACTTCAGAGAGTATCAGGGGAGTTTAAGAGGTTCTCAAGGGAGTTTCAATGGGTATCAGGGGCGTTTGAAGGTTTCCTTGAGGGTTTCAAAGCATAATCGGAAGATCTCAAGGGAGTTTAGTGGTTCACGGGTGGTTTAACCTTTCTAATGCATCACGTTGGGTACAACTCGCTGACGTAGTTTACAGTTTTGGTCAAAAATGACCCTCATGTACAATGAGTGTTAACGGGGGTACATAGAGGTCTCAGAGGCTTTACAGGGAGATTCAGGTGGCACCAGGAGGTATCAGGAGCCTTTGAAGGGGCACTTCAGGAGGCCTTTAGCGGATCACCCTTAAAGACTTCTGAAACGTCTCTGAAAAGCCCCTTGAAACCCACTTCTTCTGGGCTCTCTGGGAACGTGTGGTTCGACGAGGAGTGCAGAATGGTTTTGGAGGAGAAGAGCGCGACGCAACGCAACGGTAATGCTGCAGCTAGGAACCCGGCAGAACATGGAACGAAACAAACAGAAGAACGTCTATAAGAAACAGAGGGCGAAGAAATTCTCCAGTTAGCCTAGTGGTTAAGGCTATGGATCGCCAACCCGGAGACGGCGGGTTCTGTGGAAGTGCTCTAGGAACACTAAGTTGAAGCGAGGCAGGCCAAGTCCCAGTGGGGACGTCGAGCCATAAAGAAGAAGAATAAGAAGAAGGGCGAAGAAATTGAACTGAAGTGCTGTTCTCAAAAAACACTGAAGCTCAACAAATCCCACAGAGAACGTGAGCCAAAATATGCAGAGATGAGAATGGAAGCCTCTTGGTGGACGGCCATGAGGTGATCGAAAGGTGGAAACAACCCATTGATGAACACCTGAACGGTGCGGAGAACGTTGGTCACGGAGACCACGGCAACAACTACGCCAGTGCGTACAACTCTCACGTTATGGGAAGTAACTACTAGCAACTTTTTTTTTTTGTTTTTATTAGAGAGACTTTCGTCTCTGAATTAGTAACTATTTATCAGCTTTAACAATACTGAACTCATCAAGATAGGCCCGAAAAGTTGACTTCACCGTTTAATATTCAGGATTTGAGAAATCTCTGCCAAGGTAACAAATCAGTTTTCTCAGGCTTCACCCACCTTAAAAGTGAAATAAAATCGCTCTGCATAAATATTGTCTTCGTTATCGAAGGAGCTATCTGCTGTAGAACAATCAAGTTCCAGGACAGCGTGCTGCGCGGCATTTATTCCATTCAAATCCAAAGTAATAAAATTAACTAAAATACGGCCACCACCAGTCGTCAGTCAGCCAGTCAACGTGGAAAGCCAACGAAGGAAATTGCGCGGGAAAATCTGCCGATGCCATAAAACACCAAACCCAAGGCATCTCCGCAGCTTCGGAAGAAGCTGTTAGCTCCGCAGCACGCAGCTGGGGAGGGTTGATTTGAAATATGCAAATTAGGACTGCTCGCTCGGATCGTGTAATAAAAAAGACGAAAAAAAACTTTTCGGAAAATCGAGATTTTTGACGAATCGTACGACTACTGCCGTGGTGCTGGTCGACTCTGGCCGATCTCTCCCCGTGGGTAGTTATCTCGGGAGGCTTGTTTTACAACGTGGATCAAATTTTATTGCACACTGATTACGGGCGGAGATGCGGCCGATCCGATGATGGGTGGAGATCAAATCATCTGCCGCCAAATGGATGTTGGCAACTAATTGAGGGGTGGAATGCGGAATGAGCAGCCTGCGCCGAGAAGAGAAATGACAGTGTAAACGTGATTGATAAGACCGGACCGATTAGGAGTTGGGTAATTGGGAAATTCATGGTGAGGAAGTTAGGTGAGGGGAAGATGGATTATGATAAGAATTTAAATCAAATTTTTGAGTGGGATGGAAGAGCAGAATCTTGGACAAGTACAGATCACTGGAATCAGTGCAAGTAGCTATCCATTACAAAGGAAAGTGCCTCCAGTTACGTGATTTCTCCCGGAGGGCTTTAAAACCTAATAAATGGCTCTTTAATTTCGACTCGTTAAAAGGAGGGAAAGCAACCGATATTGAATGATTGCTCAAAGCCTTAAAAAACCGAGAAAATTCTGATGGTATCATAAACGGGCTGCCGTAAGTAGCATGTGTGTAAATGCTCAGCCCTTGAATGTTTTATTTTCTCTTGCTCGTTTTATGGCTCGCAGAGCATAAAAAAGAGCCCGAGAATGGGCTCCGAAATCAAAACTGCCAAACAGAAAAAAAAAACCGAAGCATCGAGCACAAACTAAATGCGAGTAAAATCCGATACAATTATTTAATCCGATTATGCGTATACATGTGTAACCATAGGGACCGTCCTGACCCTACGAAAAAGAATAATAAGACGACGAATAATCACTCGCTTTTAAATAACACACCAACTGAATGAGCTATTGAGTCGAGAAAGAACACAAAACGAAACGAAATGGGATCAAAAGGAGGGTTCATGGTACATTGTGTTATAGCAGCAGAGGCAGCAGCAGCAGCAGCAGCAGGTTATGCCTCTCGAGTCGAGACAGTTAAAGATCACTTTGGCTACAACTTTGTTTTCTTTGGGAGAATCGAATCTCGTCTCGTCGTCGTCGTAGTCGTCGGGTAGTCGTCATCGCTCTTGGCTACCTAGCACACATGTTGTTCGAATGATGGTGCTAAGAACCTGGACGCATGGAAGCTGGTTCTTTTGTTACGTGTCGAACATATCTTCGCACTGCGCCGTTGGCGTTGGCAGCCAAAACAATCCTCCAGCGAACAAAGGATTCGTTTGGTGCTTTTCTCCGGGTATTCTGGGTCTCTGTTGGCTTTCCTCGGTGGGGATTTGGGTAATTGAATATTGCTTTCAGTTAGAGGGAACATAGGCGTTTTAAGGTTTTGCGCAAAAATACCCACACAACAACAAAAAAGATAGCTCAAGAAAAAAAAATCAAAAACTGAGACATCAGAAGACCTAAAAACAATAAAACTAAAAAACCCATGAAATTGGAGAGCCGGAGCTAAGCAGATCAGGAAACCATCCAAAACAGAATTTCAGAATATCAGCAGGACAAAAAATCGGAAGATCCAAGAGATAGAAAAGAGTTGTAAGCCATACGACCTGAGAACCAAACCTCCTGTCCACTGGTTCAGAAGACCAAAGGCAACGTGACTAGTAGACCAGAAGACCAGCAGCTCAGAGTAATTCAGACTTCTAGAAGACCAAAAGATCTGAAGATCATGAGATTTGGGTATAAGAAGCAGGCCCGAGCACAGAAAAGGCGGAAAGGGAGAAGTTTTACGCATTCGGGGACGTCCATAAATTACGTCACGCTTTTAGGGGGGAGGGGGGGATTCAGTAAAGTGTGACAGCCCATACAAAAATGTCAGAGGTCTCATATAAAAAGTGTGACATAGTGGGGGAGGGGGGTTGACAATAGGCAATTTTTGCGTGACGTAATTTTCGGACGCTCCCTTCTCGATAAAAGGCGGAAGGGCGCCTAGTAATTAAAATTAGATCAATGGGGAACGAGGTTTAACCCCTAAAACACCTCCCTTGTACATGGGCTTGATAAGAAGATCAAACTATTACAAAGATCAAGATATCACAAAGAAGCATTGAAGAAGAAGACCAGAAGTTCAAAAAACCAAACGATGAAACATCTAATGAAATGATTAGAAGATCCGAAGATCGTGAGGTAAAGAAAACCAAAAAACTAGGTGGCCATAACGAAAGAATATCAGGAAGAAGAGTGGAGATGCAGTGAGGTTTTGAGATGGGGCCTAGAATGTTTCCAGGAATTTGAGTGGAGCCTACAGTAAAGAGATTGTAGGATGTATCAGGGAAGATTGAGCATTTCAGACGGATTCAGTGAGCTCTAGGGCCACATCGGAAGACCCCAGGAACCCCTTGAGATTCCAAGAAACGCCTTGAAACCCTTTGAAGGGCAACAAAGCTGAACAGAGATTGAATGTTTTTTTTTACTGCCAAGCCGTGGATTCAGGCCTTTGTGTCATGATATCTCCTGAATTAGTTCCTTCAGAGATTCCTCCAAGAGTTTTCTTTTTAAGAAATTGGGATTTCTCCTGGTGTTCCTTCAAGGATGTCTCTAGAAGTTCCTTCATGGATCACTCCAGGAGATCCGTCAAGGGTTAATATAGTTAATAATGATGCTGCAATCCCTCCTCCATTTCTTAAAGGATACTTCCTGGAATTCCTTCATGGGATTACCCAAGATGTTCCTTCAGTAAATTCTGCAGGAGTTCTTTCAAACATTCCTCCAGAAAATTTCTCCTGGAGTTACCTCTGAGATCCCTCCTGTAATTTCTCCAAAGATCCCTCCTTTAGGATTTTTTTTTTCATGAGGATACAGGGATGCCTCCTGGAGATCCATTAGGAATTCCTCCAGAAGTTCTATCATGAATTCCAACAGAAAGTTCTCTTGTTCTATCATGAATTTCAATAAGAAGAAATGTATCTAGAAGTACCTCTAGAGATTCCCAAGGAGTTCCTCCAGCAGTTTCTACGGGAATAAATATAGTAGTTCCTTCAGAAAACCTCCGTGAGTTCCTCCAGAGATTCTTACGGGAGGATCCAAGGACACCTCTAGGAGAATTCAGAAATTCCACCAGAAGTTTCTTCTGGGATTCCTACAGAAATTCATTAGGAAATAAGTCCAATAGTTTCATCTAGGATTCCTCCAGGCGTTTTTAAGGGGATTTATCGAGACTTCTCCCAGGAGTTCTTTCGGAGATTTTCCAGGAGCCTTCAGAAGTTACATCACATATTTCTCCAGAAGTTCTTTCAGGAATTCCTTCAGGTGTTCTTATAAGAGCTCCTTCAACAATAACCTTAGGAGATCTCGCATGCAGATCATATTAGAATTCATTCAGGATTTCTTTCAGGGAATTCTCCAAAATTTCCTTCAGGTGTTCATCCACGAATTGATTTGGGGACTCTTCTGAAAAAAGTTCTGAAAAAAATCCACCTGGATTTTTTTTGGGATTCCTTTTGAACTTTTTTTTTGGAAATTCCTCCTGGACTTCCTTCGGGAAATCTTCCTAGATTTATTCTTCGAAAATTCCACTCAGAAGTTTCTGCAGGGATCTCTCTTAGACAGATTCTTAAACCACCAGAGATTCTTGTAGAAATTCCTTCAGGGTTCCGAACAGTAGTTCTTACCGGGATTAGTACAGGAGTACCTTCAGGTATTCCTCCACGAATCCAAAATGGCAATGTTACTTAAAATACATCGGAGATCTTCTAAAACACCAATTAAACGCCCCTGAAAACTACTTGAGACCCCATGAAACTTACTGGGACCTTCTGAGACACATTTGCATCCCTTCTATGCATCCACTGCAAAACCGAAACCCTTGAGCTCCTTTTAAAATGCCTCTGAAACACCCTCAAATCACCTGAGATCCCCCTAAATACTTCTGAAATTCGCTGAGATACACTGAAACTTTATGAAAATGCCATAACTTTCTTTGAAATCCTCAGAAACTATTCTAAAACTAACTGAAACCCCCTAAAACGTATTCGAAACCCCCAGAAACCCTCGGTAATCCACCGGAATCTTCTGAGAACCTTACTGAAACACCTTGAAACCTTCACAAATCTTTTGAAACATGAAGTACCATGAATCTCCCTCAAAAGCTTTTACGTAGAAGAAGTTAACATACAGAAATAAAAGCTCTTACAAAACACACCTAAAACCCTCCTGAAACCCCTTTAAATCGCTAGAAATTCCATGATGGGCCCCTCAACACTCCTTGGAACCTCCTCTGCAGATGTTCTCTGAAACATTTTAAAATTCCCTCGAGATTCTTAGAGCCCCGTTGAACAATTGTGTAACCCGTTTGAAAACCTCTTTAATCCCCCTGGAGCCATATTCCAATTCCTGCCTTACATAATCCGGAGACTGTCTTTTAAACGCCCCTTGGCCACCACTGTCATAGCTACCATTAGTTTTACATTGTTTTACGTACAATGGACCCATGCACATGTTCACTTTGTTGATTTTTCCAGGGGGATAACGGATCATGGATCACACTGGTACTAAGTAACTTTTCCTGTTTTCGTGCAGGGCATAAAAAATATGTTATTTGTATGAAAAACCTGCATAAAAAGATTTTAGTGTAAACCAAAAACCAAGAGGTCTAAAAGAGGATCTTAAACTAAGAAACAGAAAAACTAAAAGAGGAACTTAAACTTAGAAACAGAAATATAGGTGATAAAACTAAAAGATCAGAAACCCAGAAAACCGACAGGTCGGAAGACAAGATGATCAGATGATAAAAAATCAAGATGATTAATTTTGCATTAAAATAAATTGACAAGATTGGCATAGAGGCCACACAAGTAACATTTTAATAGCCTATTAGTCTTGTAGAGGTTTTGCGAACCGCCAAAAAACCTGAAACCATATATGTCGGTTTTGAGAAACTCTTCTAGTCCAATTCACTATAAAATGTTGCTTGGGATTGGGCATCAGAAAGACATACATAAGATTTAAAGACCTTGGACCAAAAGCTCAGAAAAGCAAAATATCAGAAGACTAGAACAAGAAGAAAACAAATAAGAAAACAACAAAAACAAAATACCAAAAGTTTGAAAAATCAGGTGACAGTTCAGAAGATTGAAAAGCCAATCAATCAAAATATTGGTAGCTCAGAAGATGTGGACCACAAGATCATTGGAATCAAAAGACCTAAAGACTAGGAAAACTGTGATCAGGAAATCGAAAGATTAGAACCCCTATGACCAGAATATCAAAAACCAGAAGCCCAGAAGAGAATCATTAACTAAAATCAAAATATTATAGTTTTCTGATATCACGCCGAGGACCTGGGATCTAATCACACTCCCGACAAACTCATAAAAAATGTGAGTTCTTTCTTCGGAAGGGAAGTGAAGCGTGGGTCCCGAGATGAACTAGCCAAGGGCTAAAAATCTCGTTAATACAGATAAAAAAATAGTTTTCTAATCTTCTGATTTTTTTTAACCCTCGAGCGATCGCGCTGTTGTATTTTGTACAACACGTTGAAAAAATCTCACTGTTGGTACTCAGTATTAGCGTGGTGCTGATGCAGGTAGTCAACTGCGCGAGTTACGGAAGGTTAAATTATTCTCTTCTGGCATTCTCACCATAAGGTTCAAATGATTAGACTTCAAAATGATCTAAAGATCAGAACATAAGTAGACTCAAACAAGAGAAACCCAGGAGATAAGAAGCCGTAAAACCTAAATAGCAGCAAAAAAAGAAAACCAGCTAGAAAGAGTCAGAATATACTAAATGAAAATGATATCGATATACTAGTACATCAGGAAACCAAAACACCAGAAATCAAGATTACGAGACTAAAGTCATGAAAAAGAGAAAAAACATAAGAGCAGAAGAGGACCATGAGACCAGAAAATTTAAAGAGAGGAATTCCATGGAGTCATGTCAGTCGATCCTGAGCGATTATTTTAAAAATATCTGAAAATTTGCACAGTTTTTCAATTTCATCTAAATCGCCATTTTTCGATATTAAACCTTCATATTCACTCACGACTAACTTTTCAAAAGGGTGTATGCGAAAATAGTTAAAAAATATTCTAAAAGCTGTTCAGCAAAAACGGATTGTTCGATTGTTATGAATTTTTAAGCAAAGTTAGATAACTAAATGATGATTCCTTAGAAAATATACACCGTAAAAAATTCCTTTTTTTACTTTAAAAAAATATGATCTTTGTCACAAAAACTCAAATATCTCAAAACTCTATCTTTTTGCCAACGTAAATTTTTTAGGGGAAATTGCCCATTATATCAGCTATCTACCATAAAATTTTGGTGATGGTAAACTGATTAACAAAAAAGTTATGACATTTCAAACATTTCACAATTTTTACATTAAGTAACAAAAAAATTTTTTTTTCCTGTAAATTATTTCGAAAATTATATTTCGGTGCTGATTTAATTGTAAAGGCTACCGCCTGAATTGAACAAGTTGTTATCATGATATTTTTGTTTGATTATTCAAAATTACTATTGTATCTATTTGAAACTTAGACGAGATCCAGTGTTGTGATCAAAAATATTGAGAGTGTCATACTTTTTATTATACGTGACTGATGAAAAAATCCCTTGATAGTGTTGAAAAGCTGTTGATTATAAGAAAAATGGAATTAAACTTATTTTTAAGACAAAAGCTGTACAATAAAAGTTTTATATACGCGTATACGTCTAGTTTATTTAAGTGCAAAAAAATACCTTTTAGAGAACAGACTTTATGATCGGAAGAATGCGAGTAACTTCAACAACAACAAATGCATGAGAGGTACATACCACAGACAAACAGACGAAACGCCTAGAACAATTTTCGTGAAAATCCATCGCCCAGTTCACACCACCACCACCTGGTGGAAATGTTTCACGAAATACTGCGATGTGCAATATCGTCATCAGAAGGCGCTAGTGTGAAACGTCAAACGCAAAGAAAAACTATGGGCGCTCTTCTGGTTATGAAAGCCACAACCAAGATACAAAATGACCGTTAAAGGCGTGGTCAATGAAAATATCGTCAGTGTTACGTTTGTTTGTCTGTATACATACCATGACAATGCTTACGAAAAAGCAAAAAAATACTACCGCTATGGATATTAAAGATTTTATAGTAATTTTTTTCTTCAGCCAAGCAAACAACACCAAACTAGTCAGTTAAAACAAATAAGTGATTTTGTTTATTGTAATGAACAACATGAACAGTCGCTTTCTCAAAGGTCTTCAACTCAACGCTCTCTTGTAGACCGTTTGATTAAAAAAAAATGTTCAAAAGAGTTACGAAATCTCACCGAAAGCACCATAGATAAACTGAAAGAGACTGGTTATGCCCAAATGTCCACATTGAATGCAAATTTACGCATTTGCACGTCCTGCCGTCTAAACTTTGACAAACGAGCAGGGCGCAGGAAGTTCGAAAACGACAACAACTGAGAAATTACCAGAAGTGCTAAGTGCAGAAAGTCATGCCACCGTACCATCAGCGACCATCTGTTTAAACAATTTAATCACGCCCCTTTTCAAAAATGCTTTGAAATATTCTTCAACATCTATACCCATTTCAATATTTTTAACGTTGCAAAACACGCTTTCAACATTCATCTTGAAGAAGAGGGAAAACACTTGTCCTCAAATGTAACAGCAAATTAATGAATAAACGACTAATGCGCGGAGGGCGTGATAAAATCGGAACACTACTGTACATATAATATACATAATACATAATAAAAACAGCTTGTTTTACTCACGCAAGGCCATTAACAATAAAATCAGCATCAAACTGCGATTTCCGGCCGAAATAATTTACACTGAAAAAAAAACTATTACTAAATGTGAAAATTGTGAAATGTTTGAATTGTCATAACTTTTTTGTTTATTAGTTTACCATCACCAAATTTTTATGGTAGATTGCTAATGCAATGGACCGTTTTCCCTAAAAAAATACGTTGGTAAAAAGATAGGGTTTTGAGATATTTGAGTTTTTGTGACAAAAATGATATTTTTTAATGTTAAAAAAGATTTTTTTTTTCACAGTGTATATTTTCTTAGGAATCACCATTTAGTTATCTAACTTTGCTGAACAATAAAATCAGCATCAAACTGCGATTTCTGACCGAAATAATTTACACAGAAAAAAATATTTACCAAATGTGAAAATTGTGAAATGTTTGAAATGTTATAACTTTTTTGTTTATTAGTTTACCATCACCAAATTTTCATGGTAGATTGCTAATACAATGGACCGTCTTCTCTAAAAAAATACGTTGGTAAAAAGATAGGGCTTTGAGTTATTTGAGTTTTTGTGGCAAAAATTATATTTTTTCATGTTAAAAAAGTTTTTTTTTTACAGTGTATATTTTCTTAGGAATCACCATTTAGTTATCTAACTTTGCTGAAAAATTCATAGCAATCGAACGAACCATTTTGGCTGTGCAGATTTTTGAATATTTTTGAATCCTTTTCACATACACCCTTTTGAAAAGTTAGTCGTGATTCAAAATAAAAATTTGATATCGAAAAATGGCGATTTAGATGGACCTGAAAAACTGTGCAAAATTTCAGTTCAATAGAAAATCATGAATTAAAAAATGTCCTTAATTTTGATGCTGTTGCTGGGAATCGCTCAAGACAAAAGGATCATAGGACCAAAATATTAGAAGTTCAGAACTACAGAAGACCACATAATGAGAAGACAAGACAACCAAAACAAAAACATGTAACTAAGAGGCTGAAAGTCCAGAAGATCAGACGCCGAAAGAAAGGACCGGAATACCAGGGGACAAGAACACCCGTAAATTCAAACATTAGAAAATCTGAGACCAAATGATTGAAAGACTAGAAACCCAGACGTCCGGAGGTTCAAAAGATTAGACGTCAAGCAGTCCTGAAGATGAGAAGTCCAGAAAACAACAAAAATACAGAAGATTGGAAGACCTAAGATCAGAAATCCCCAACTCTAAAACAATATAAGATAAAAAAAAACAAGAACACCTGAAGACCATAAGATCGGGTAACAATTTTATTATAATATCTCAGGAATCATTCAGGTCGTGGGAAAGGGTGGAGGGGATGTGGTTGCGAATCTGACCCAAGGTTCATACAAATGATGAAAACTTTGTAGAGACAAATGTCTACAAGACGTTCTGATACGTGCAATCGGTGAAGTAAATTTATCTAGCGTGCGCCGGAGGTCTCTTCTCGCCCGAGCACTGCTGTATGCGTTCTCTGTGTTTGACTCTACGCAAGATTTTTAGGAACGCCTCAGAGAATATTTATTTCATTTGTACAAGGGAGTCACAGAAAAATGTCACGAAAATTGAGTTTCAGTGGTGTTTCCGGAGCAACTTAGGTGCAGGGGTTTCGGGGGGCATTTGGGAAGTTTTCAGGGCGTTTGAAGTGGTTTCCATGAGTGTTTCAAGATGGTTTCGGGAGTTTTTCGGAGCGTTCTAGGTAGTTTAGTGACGGCTCAGGGAATTTTAAGGGGTTATGGAGCGTTTAGGAGTATCCAAGAGAGTGAGTGCAGGGAGTTTCAAAGGGACATTCGGGGGATTTAGAATCGTAAGGGCATTAGATACATTTAAAGAAGATCTAGTGATGGTTTATGGAGTTTTAAAGGTTTTTGCAGCGCTCCAGGGGATTTAACCTTGCGTTACTCGCGCGGTTCGCCACCACTGCCGGCATCACGCCAATGCTGAGTACAAAAAGCAAGATCTTTCCAATGCGTTGTACAAAATACAACAACGCGTCAATAGAGGGTCAAAAGGTGTTGTTTTGGGGGGACCTTAAGGCGATTTTGGGGCGTTTATGAGTATTCAGGGTCGTTTTGAAATTTCATGACGGTCTTAGGGGGTTTCAGAAGCCATCTAGGGGTTTCGGCATATGTCAAATAGTTTAAGTGACGTTTTATTACCTTTCGGAAGGGTTTTGAGGGTTTTCAAGGATTTTCTAGGGTGTTTAAGAAGCATTTCAGGGGGTTATGATGGGAGTCTCAGGGGGTTCCAAAGGATTTTCGGAGCGTTTCACAAGCTTTCAGAAGCGTATTGGTACTTTCATGGAAGTTTCGTGAGCATTTTTAAGATTGTTAAAAACGTTTGAGTGAGTTTCAAGGATTCAGCGATTTAGAGATTTTAAAGAAAAGTGGGATCCAAGAGAATTTTAGACGGCTTCAAGAGGATGTCGGGGTTTAAGAGCATTTTGATTGCTTTTGAGGGCAATTTAGGGGGTTTCAGGGCGCTTCAAGGGATTTCTGGAGTGTTTCAGATTTTTTAGGAGCATGTCGGTGGTTTCAGATGTTTTTGCCTTTCTCGTACACCAAGGTGTACCGAAAGGCTATATGTTCACTCCAAAAATGAAATTTTGATAGAGCCCCCGGAGGGGCAAGTTTCATATACCAATCGACTCAGCTCGACGAGTTGAGATGATGTCTGTGTGTGTATGTGTGTGTGTGTGTGTGTATGTATGTGTGTGTGTATGTGTACAAAAAAAGGTCACCTCACTTTTACATAGTAAATATCAACCGATTTTAACGATCGACGGCTCATTCGACGCGGAATCTGGTCCCATTGTTTCCTATTGAAAATGGTTCGGATCGGTCCAGCCGTTCCGGAATTATGGCCATTTAGGTGTTCCGGATCGGTACCCCTGGAAGGGACCAGACATGAAAATGCACCAAACCCATGCATGTGACCCATCAAACCACGGCATTTACGAATATGTGATGAACGGTAAGCAGGAAAATAGTCTCAGACCATATCTGAACTGGTAGTGTCCCGGAACCGGTTCTAGGTGTCCCGCCGGAAGTGGCCAAATATCAAATTGAACATAACTAATGCATGCGACACATCAAACAGCGGCTTTTTCGATAATCTGATGAACGGTTAGCAGGAAAACAGTATCGGACCACATCTGAACCGGTAGTGTTCCGGAACCGCTTCCGGATGTCCCGCCGGAAGTGGTCAAATATAAAAGAGTACCAAACCCATGCATGCGACACATCAAACAGCGGAATTTTCGATAACCTGATGAACGGTTAGCAGGAAAACAATATTGGACCGTATCTGAACCAGTAGTGTACCGGAACCGGTTCCGGGGGTCCCGACGGATGTGGCCAAATATAAAAAAGTACCAAGCCCATGCATGCGATACAACAAATAACGACTTTTCTGATAACCTGATGACTGGTTATCAAAGAAATAGGTTGGGACCACATCAGAGACAGCCGGTTGTATTCCGGAACCAGTACCGGGTGTCGCGCCGGAATGGCCAAATATAAAAGTGAACCAAACCCATGCATGCGACACATCAAACAGCGGCATTTTCGATAACCTGATGAACGGTAAGCAGGAAAATAGTATCAGACCATATCTGAACCAGTAGTGTTCCAGAACAGGTTCCGGATGTTCCGCCGGAAGTGGCCAAATATAACCTGATGAACGGTTAGCAGGAAAACAATATTAGACCGTATCTGAACCAGTAGTGTTCCGGAACCGGTTCCGGGGGTCCCGACGGATGTGGCCAAATATAAAAAAGTACCAAACCTATGTATGCGATACAACAAATAACGGTTTTTCTGATAACCTGATGACTGGTTATCAAAGAAATAGGTTAGGACCACATCAGAGACAGCCGGTTGTATGCCGGAACCAGTTCCGGGTGTCGCGCCGGAAATGGCCAAATATAAAAGTGAACCAAACCGATGCATGCGACACATCAAACAGCGGCATTTTCGATAATCTTATGAACGGTAAGCAGGAAAACAGTATCAGAACATATCTGAACCGGTATAGGTCCGGAACCGGTTCCGGATGTCCTGACGGATGAGGTTATCAACGAAATAGGTTAGGACCACATTAGGGTCAGCCGGTAGTGTCGTAACCAGTTCCGGGTGTCCCTCCGAAAGCGACTAAAAATAAAATTGAACTGAACCTATGTATGCGACACAGCAAAGTAAGGATTTTTTGATAACCTTATGAACGTTAGCAAGCAAACAGGTTCAGACCGGTGAAAAAAATGTTTCACGCATATGGTCGAATCTCAACCGTTACGTAGTAATTGAACTTTACATGTTCTTGACTTTACTTGTCTTAAACTGACTATAACTTGAAAATGGTCAAACTTATCGCATTTGAAAGATTATTTAATTTGCTACCAAAAAGATCTTGGAATCTATTGGTTTAGTTAGATAACTGAAGCAAAAAAGCTCGAAAGTAGTGTTTTGCCTTTCTCGTACACTTAGTGTACTAAAAAACTATATGTTCACTCAAAAAACGATTTTTCGGAAAAAGGCTCGGAGGATCAAGTCACATATACCAATCAAATCAGTTCAACGAATTGAGATTATGTGCATGTATGGGGTGATACACAAATTATGTCACGCTAAAATCGACCTTTTCCAACCCCCCCTCCCCCCTATGTCACACTTTTTGTATGGGACCCTAAAACTTTTTGTATGGTTCGTCACGTTTTGCCAAACCCCCCCTCCCCCCTAAAAGCGTGACGTAATTTGTGCACGACCCCTATGTATGTGCGCAAAATAAGTTCAGTCACTTTTAAGGCTCTTCCCATTGGTCGATTTTTCGGATTATAGCTTGAATCGAACCGGAATTGTTTGCTATCAAAAATGGTGCAGATCGGCCAAGCCGTTCCGGAGTTATGACCATTTCAGTGATCCGGACCAGCACCGGTGGAACTGGCCGTATATAAAGCTGAACTAGCCCCTTATGCGATACATCAAACTGCGGCGATTTTTGTAATCTTTAGCATGGTTGGCGAGTTTTGTGCGGAAATCAACACTGGAGACCAGAAGCTCCACGATGTCGGCCATTGGGCTATATTGATTCAATTGGGAATATTGATTCAAGACGGCAGCCAAATGTTCAAGGTGGCGGCTCAAAATTCAATATGGTGGCTGTTTAATAGAGGCTCTTAAAGCATGCTATATGGGAATATTTGATATGGGGAAGATGTCTGGACTCCTAAAATGGCGACTAGAATATCCAAGATGGCGGTGTGAAATCTAGGATGGTGGCTTCAAATTCAAGATGGCGTTTGTTAAAAGAAGTTTAAGGCTCTAAAACCATACAATATGGGTATATTTGGTATGGGGAAGATGTTCGGAGTCAAAAATGGCGACCAGAATGTACAAGATGGCGATCTAAGATCCAAGATGGCGGCTTCAGTTTCAAGATGGCGACTGTTTGATGGAGATTTAGGCTCTAACGGCTGTTTAATGAAGTTGGCGATTTAAAATTTAAGATGGCGGCTCCGAATTTAAGATCGCGGCTGTGGAGTTTTAGGGCCTGAAACAATGCATTATTGGTATATTTGGTATGGGGATGATGTCTGGATTCCAAAAATGGCGACTAGAATATCCAAGGTGTTGGTCCAAAATCCAAGATGGTGGCTCCAAATTTAAGATGGCGGCTGTTTAATGAAGTATATTTTTCGTAGGGAAGATGCCTGGACGCCAAGAATGGCGATCAGAACATCCATGATGGCAATCTTAAATCCTAAATGGCGACTTCAAATTCAAGATGGCGTCCTTTTCTTAAGAGTTTGAGGCTAAAACATTAAAAGCCAGATAAACGATATGATTTCTGGTATCATGAAATGGATTTCTGTTAATTGTATGAAAGTGCGATATACACACTATACACGTGTGATATACGCTTGAGTTTTATTGCAATGGGGTTTCGAAGGCACGAGAAAGGCTCCATCACCGCTAGGTGGATTAATTAGGGTTTTTTTTTAATATTTTTTTACTGTGTTTTTTAACTTAGTCTAACTATACACTCATTTTAGAAGCGTCTTGAGAGGTGTTAGAGGCGTTTCAGAGGGTTTTGAAGCATTTTAACAGTTTTAAGTGACGGGTGTTTTTTTTTGGGTTCGGAAGTGTTTTAGGGGATTTCAGAGGAGTTGCAGAGGGTGAAGGAGCGATGTAGGGGATTTAAACGGCATCTTAGGGGGATTCAGGTACGTGTTATGGGGTTTTAGAGCATATCAAGCACCGATGTTTCTGGGTGTTTTATGGAGTTTCGAGAACGTTTCGAAGGGTTTTCAGAAGTTGTTGGGGAGGGTTTAGGAACCTTTTAGGGGGTTCAGAAGCGTTTAAGAAGTGTATTTCAGGAAGTTTTAGGTGGTTGCAGGCAGGACAGTGTGTTTACTGGTTTGGTGTTCAAATTGATTTCAGAGTAAGTGTTTCATGAGAATTGCAGAGCAGTTGTGATGCTCCTTGACCTTGGTGATCATTTAAATCTACTGCAACCCCTGGATCTTCATTGAAATTTCCCTGGGAACGGTGATGGTTAGAACACTTGACTATCACGCCGAGGACCTGGGATCGAATCCCACTCCTGACAAACTCGCAAATGTGAGTTCTTCTTTCGAAAGGTAAGTTAAGCGTGGATCCCGAGCTAAAAATCTCGTTGATACAGATAAAAAAGAAGTCCTTTTAGACCCCCTTAAACGTACTTAAAACTGTTTGAATTCACTTGAACATGCCTAAAAACATCTTGAAACCCCCTGAAACCTGCAAGCCCTCGAAACCTATTAGTATGAAAACATAAGTAAAGCCCCATGAAAGTCTTCTGAAAATCCCTTAAACGAAACTGACATTCTCTGAAATCGCCATCCCCTGAGATATGTGAGATATGAAATTAACATACCCACTAGCGCCGTCTAGTGGAATAATTTCGAAGTTCACGGCACATCATTTCTAACCATCCCGCAGTCGCGCGGTTGGCAGCCGCCGTCAACACCACGCTATTGCTGAGTACAAAAAGCGAGATTTTTTCAGCGTTTTGTACGAAATACACACAGATAAAAATAATGAGATTTACACGTCATGTAAATTTCATTTTAGTCATGTAAACTTACTGTGATGATGGTTTACATGATATATCATGTAAATTTGCGTTATATGTCATGTAAACACTCGGAGTCATGCTGAATTACATGACATATAATGTAAGTTTACATGATATTTTATGACATTTACATGATATGTCATGTAAACTTCTGTGATATCCCACGCTCCAATCATTTGCATCATATGTCACACAATTTTACATTCTTTTTTCGATCTGTGCAGTTTCATAGAACCGAAAAAATGCGCACTGCACAGTGACAAGCACAAACCCAAACATTATGCATTGCGTAAAGAGTAGAACTAGCGCTGCACAGATAAAAATAATGAGATGAACACGTCATGTAAAGTTCATTTTAGTCATGTAAACTTAGTGTTATGATGGTTTACATGATATAACATGTAAATTTGTGTTATATGTCATGTAAACACTCAGAATCATGCTGAATCACATGACATATAATGGAAGTTTACATGATATTTCATGACTTTTAATTGGTATGTCATGTAAATTTCTGTGATATCCCACGCTCCAATTATGTGCATTATATTTCACAGAATTTTACACTCTTTTTTCAATCTGTGTGCTATTTGTCTCTCTCACAGTTAAAAAACGGAAGGCAAAATTTTTAAATTGTGTTAAGTGCAAGCTTTTTTTTGCTCCATGTATACCGACAATCCCTAGCCAGAAATGTATCTACATTGAGACTGTCCATTATTTACGTAAGAATTTATGGGGGTTTGCAAAATTATACAAGTCATACAAATTAATTTAGGGTTTCTTATAAACAATCTAATAAGGTGGTGGGGGTGAACAGTCCCATAGCTATTGGCACCAGAAGACCTGAAGATTATAAGACCCATGGTACTAGAAAACTAGAAGAACAGAACACTGAAAAACTACAGGTTTACGAAACCTTAGACCCGAAGACCAGGAAACCCTAAAAGCGATAGACAAGGAGACCCAATGACAAGAAGATCATAAACTAAAAGACCATGGACCGAAGACTACAGAACTAGAACATTGTACAGGGGATAGAGAAAATGATCGGGACAGGCATATTTTTTACTTTTCAAAAAATATTCAACTAGCTGTAACTTTTCGAAACGTGCATCAAATATTCTCAAATTTTCACTGTAAGTTGACCAACTAGTTGTGTATTAGTGAACTAAATTTGGAAAAGATCGGGCTATTCTTCACGAAGTTATAAAAATTCTAGAAAAAGGTATAATTATCCGATAGCCAACTTTGAGCTGTAATATCTCCGGCAGAGAGTAAAAAAATCGAAGATTGAAAGTGAAGATTGACATTCTCATTTTTTCATTCGTGTTTGGCCACATTCATTGTCAGCTGAATGCCTCTCTTTTTTCATTCAATTCTCTGTCACGAATATTTTTTCGCACGTCGTAAAATGTCCAATTTCTGGTAACAGACGCACAATCCGACTTAATGGGCAAATAGAGAACATAATTAATATTCTAATTAACTACTATACACAAGTTCTGAGGTGATTGGAAGTATAATCGGGAGTTACGGTCCAGCTTTATTTCTCAGTGAAAATTGTCAGTGACAGAAAAATGAATGAATAGGTGAAAAAATTCATTCGCCAAAATGAATTTTATTTTGATCCCTCAGTTGAGAATCTTCAAAATTCACGTTGAATTTCACTCATTGAAAATGAAAATTTTAAACTCTGATCTCCGGATTCAATGAACCGAATGCAATGAAATTTTGACTTTTTATGACTTATATAATGAGCTTTGAAAAACTTTCGCACAACTTAAAATTCTTAACACGGAAGAAAATTATTACGATAAGTTTATTTTTCTAATAAAACACCAAATTTTCTAAAACTTCAACATCGTTTCAAAATTCAAGATGCTAATTATAGTTCATTTAAATTCCCTCTAGTTGTCTTGAATATAAATATGTTTTGAAGGAAAGTAACAACATAGCCTTCAATTAATGGAAAAAGTATGTGGATACATATTAAAAATAGACCAATTTACTAAAAAATCATAAAATTAATAAAATCGCTATAATTTTTCCTCTTGTTAAAAAGTTAAAGTTGTGTCAAACGTTTTTCAAAGCTCATTATATTAGTCATAAATGGTCAAAATTTCATTTCGTTCGGTTCATTGAATCCGGAGATATAACAGCTCAAAGTTGGCTATCGGATAATTATACCTTTTTCTAGAATTTTTATAACTTCGTGAAGAATAGCCCGATCTTTTCCAAATTTAGTTCACTAATACACAACTAGTTGGTCAACTTACAGTGAAAATTTGAGAATATTTGATGTACGTTTCGAAAACTTACCGCTAGTTGAACATTTTTTGAAAAGTAAAAAATTTGCCTGTCCCGATCATTTTGTCTATCCCCTGTTCATATCAAGAAGACAATGAAACAGGTAGACCGAAAGGCAGAAAAAGCAGCTTCAGGTATCTCACTTTTACAACCCTCCTTGTTACACCACTGGCACTGGTAGCCCGATGGTCCCCTTCTGTGCAACCTGTTCTCCTACTGCATCCAGATTTCACGATGTTTGCTCTTCCATTGTAATGCACTTTCCCGGTGAAATTATTTATCCTGATCCTTTGGCGGCAACAACAACTACGAATAGGACACACAGGATAAAAAAGTACCCTTAATCCTTACCGGTTCCTGCCAAACAAGTACCAATTTCAGCTCACCAGACGAGGACTGGTTGCATGTAGGTAGATACGTCATCTGTTCAACTCCGACGAGATTGTAAAGTGTCAACGAGGATCAACCACCCAATCCTGGGTTCCAGCCACCGCTGCCAAATAGAATGGTGACGTGACAAGTTGACAGGGACATCGGCGCGTTGTTCCGGATGCCGCTTGCCTGCCTGCCACCACACCACTTTGTGGTGTTTCCGATTTCGAGAGACAAGAAAATCAGGACAAGGGATCAACTTTAATTATAAAGAGGCGACCCCTGATTTTTTCGGGTGCCTGCGTAGGTACCTATCGGAAACGACAAGAAAGCCGGTTTGGTTCGGGTTATGCAAATTGACACGTATTAAGCCGTGAGTAATCCTCGGACGGACGGATCAACAGAAGCGACAAGTGTTACTCCATTGTGTGACAATCTTTTATTTCTTTGCCCGAATAATGGCTCGAAGGGTCAAGTTTTGTGTTCCGGTTGATTTGGACAAATGAATTGAAGCGATGATAAGTATAAACTGATGGTCTTAGCAACGTTTTTATATGGTCAATTTAGAGAAATTCATGTCTTAATATAGTAAACAAGCTCAACTTGCCAATAAGACATGTTGAATAAAACTTCAAAAGTGTTCAGGTGTTAAAAAGGTAGTTGTGGTGTTATGGCCGTCTTCTACAACAAAAGCAAAAGCCAGACTCTCTCCTGGACCCACTAAACACATTCCTATGGTCGCCAAACCCTACATCTCTCCAGAACCACCAAGAAGGTATTGCTTCAGAGAGGGGCTAGTGCACATCGCACCCTCAAGGTTACCTGCGTAGCCTGCAGCAACGAACATCGATGACTCGCTTTGGAGAGTCCATCACGGTAGCATGCTGGCGCTTAGCCAGTTTCCCGAGTGGTCTTCGCCACTCCCTTTTGTGGTATCCGACACTTTTTTTACCATTCGGCCGATCCGCCATCAGCCGAATTGTTTTTCTAAATTTTAACGCGCACGACGACGAACATCCGTCCGTCACAACAATCTTCACTAAACTGACGCATCCTCATCTATCAAGCACGAGTCAATGTATCTGACGTTTAGCGTGCGTTACGGGTGTTAGCCCGTGAGCACGTTTATATAATTCCATTCATGCACGCTCAGATAAACGCATGCGTGTACGCTAAGAAAATGCAATACAAAATAAAACTAAGAATATATCGCTTTTTCTACTTTGTCATCTCTGGATACTACATCCGCCTTCCTCTCTACTCTAATGGCAAAAAAAATCATCATCATCATTATCATCATCATCATCATTATCATCATCATCATCAGCACACATGCTCTGTTTGTATGTGATCATCATCACACATCCTATGTATGTCCGTAATCATTATCACACATCTCATGTATGTCCGTGATCATCATCACACATCCTCTGTTTGCCTGTGATCATCATCACACATCCTCTGTTTGTCTGTGATCATCACACATCCTCTGTCTGTGATCATCATAACACATCGTCTGTTTGTCTGTGATCATCATCACACATCCTCTGTTTGTCTGTGATCATCATCACACATCCTCTGTTTGTCTGTGATCATCATCACAAATCCTCTGTTTGTCTGTGATCATCATCACATCCTCTGTTTGTCTGTGATCATCATCACAAATCCTCTGTCTGTGATCATCATCACACATCCTCTGTTTGTCTGTGATCATTGTCACACATCCTTTGTTTGTCTGTGATCATCATCACAAATCCTCTGTCTGTGATCATCATCACAAATCCTCTGTTTGTCTGTGATCGTGATCATAATCACAGAACCTCTGTTTTTCTATGATCATCATCACACATCCTCTGTTTGTCTGTGATCATCACACATCCTCTGTCTGTGATCATCATAACACATCGTCTGTTTGTCTGTGATCATCATCACACATCCTCTGTTTGTCTGTAATCATCATCACACATCCTCTGTTTGTCTGTGATCATCATCACACATCCTCTGTTTGTCTGTGATCATCATCACACATCCTCTGTTTGTCTGTGATCATCAGCACACATCCTCTGTTTGTTGTTTGTTTGTTCGTAGCCAGCCACCGATCTACAGAAACAATCATCGAAATGCATTTCATTTCCTGAGCAAGTCTCCACAAATCTGCCTCGCCCTCGCCATCTCCACCAAGCAGCAGAGCAACGCCTATCTTATCGTCGTTTCGCTAATTTTATTTTGCTTCATTTTTGTTTTGGATCTCGTCTCGATCGTTTATTTACATGTTCCGTTGCTCTCCCGGCCCAGCCGTACGACATCGAGTCAACCATCTGTCGGATTAATGATTTGTTTTCCTGCTGTCTCGCTCTTTCTTCCTCACGATCGTTTCTGGCCACTAAGTTGGGGTGATCTCCGGGCCACAGCATCCCATGCGTGCGAGAAGTTGTTGATCTTGCTCCGTTCACGCGATCACGATCTTTGTATGCACCACAGTGCACACACAAAACCTATCGCGAGATCGTTCGGGTCGTTCGGTGATGAGCTAAAAGTAACCGGGTGCAAAGCGAAACGGGAAACAAAACAATCCGATCGTGCGATGCGACCGGCCGTTGTGCTAGCGCTCGATCGTTTATGGCCCGTTTACATATGTAATAATAATGCGTGACAATATTCTGTCGGACAATTTATTCCACGCTAGTATCGTTTACATTGCCGCTAAAAATTTAGCTGCTAAATCTGGGACAATAAATTGTCCGACTGTGTTGGTACCAAACTATCGTAATGTAAACACTTCTCTATCTGCCAATAAAATTGGCGTGATGGTATAATTAGCTGACAATTCGTCTAGCAGACCGTTTACATGATGCCAATTGTGTCGGACAATCTAATATCCTCATTATTGTCCACTAGTTTTAGCACCGAATTCAGAAGCTTCTGAATTTGTCATGCTAGTTTTATTGTCAGCTAAAAAGTGTTTACATTGCGCTAAATTGGCGCCAATACTGCTCGAAAATGAATTGTCGCGCTGAATTAGCAAATATGTAAAGGGAACGTTCAAAAATTACGTCCAACATTTTGGGGAGAGGGGGGGTCTAAGAAAGTGTGACAGTACGTGTATTAGATATAGGAAAATAGCGTGACAGAGGGGGGAGGGGGGGTCTAGAAATCCCGAAAAACGATGGACGTAATAAATGAATCTTCCCAAACAGGCCATTAGGCGTCGTCTTCTTGGTCGTTTTTGACTCTTTTCTTCGCGGTGACGAACGGACGGCAGTGTCATCGCACTTGCGCGACGATTGCACGTGTTCCGATCGAGTCGCGTCGATCTGATCGCACAGCCAGCGCAGCGAAACCGGTTCCATCCAGGCATCGGATCTAGAATTGGAACACGTCTTGTAGACTACGGCTGGCACGGTCGATTCTTTCTTTCCGTTGAAGAACTGTGCCGGTGATGGTTTTATTTTGATCTGCTGCCCTATCGAACTCTCTGCTCTGTGGCAACAAAAAAAGATAATTTATTTGCTGTACGTTTCGTGTTCATGCACGACGGAGGACGAGAACGTGTAAATGCGAGCAAAAAAACGATATATCGAATACACAACAATAGAAGGGGAAATTAAGAGCTCTTCTCTGGTTCCGTCTTTCCAAGTCGGGCTCTGGATTTCGTGAAGACCCAGTCGAAGACGATGACCGAACGCACAACGGGGGCTCCAATAATTGTCCTCCAGACTGTTTGAGCCTGTGTGTATACCTACTGTGTTGTGTGGATTGATTCTCAGCCAGACGATGACGACAACGGCAGAGGCTGCTGCTCCTCGTTTGCGTACAACCATATAATTAAACAAAATTAGTTTAAGTAGTCCCGAAATCGAGAGGTTCACAACTGAGCCATGAAATCAATTGGAGCGAAGTTGGCTTTCCTGATGACGACGACGGCGACGACGACTTGAAGACGGTGAGAGCTGAGTCTCACCTCACCGACCAGACCGACGACAACAACGGTGACCGGTTTCGGATCGGTTTTGAACCGCGACGGGACGGGAGGATTTTTTTTTTTCGCGCTTGCTTGTAATCAAATTGAGCTGGGTCTACCGAGATATTCTTCTGTGTGTTCAAGGGAAAGCAAAGACTGATGGTGTAAGGAGGGGTTATGGTTGGTTTGAGAAGTACGATAAAGAGATGTCCAAATATAATTACGCGGTTGTGACGCTGTTGATTTGATTTTTTTTAAGGATTGGTCGATTTTTTTAAACATGAGAATTTTGATCGTGAGAACCCGACTACGATGTTACCTTATTCAAAGCACAAACAATAAGACTCCTCACTATACTAACGTCATATCGTTTATCTTAGCTAGTGATAGATGGTCTTGATTCAGCTACCTGTGGCGGACGCCAAATACTCCGTTAAGATGCAGTATGTCCGCTGTGCATAACCAAGACACCGGAGATTTACTTCAAGTTGTTCAACCTGGATACAAGTCGCAGGACTGTAAGGGCCCTGACAGGAACACGCTTCGTAGACAACGTGGAGGTGAAGGTCATAAGGCACAAGGCTGCACAAACCACAGCTAGCTCTTGATTAGTTCCGAGAATTCCGCGAACAGCAAGCACCCAACGCGAGGTCCAAGATGCCTGGCCTTCAGAAGAGCCACAGCTGAAAGGTCACAGTGCAGGTAACATAGCTGAACCTAAACCACTTTTTTACTATAGAGGGTTGTAAGACCAATCTGCGTGACAGACGTAGTGTGGGGATGAGCCCCTGCCCGACCTACAATAAGCTTGCTTTGCTCCATTTTCAGTATTTGCCGGTTCCTTCGGGATCGCAGGATGTGACTACTACGGGGGATGTCTGCTGGGCTAACGCATTAGATAAGCAGCCTCGCGAAATCACTGCTAGTTCGCAGCCATTCTTTTCGCAACTAGACGCAACATACCGTCCACTCGGTCAAGTCCCCGACGGTGTTTCAGGCCTACTACCTGGCCCTCTGGTGATCACGCAATTTCCGCTGTACCTAGTGACGCCGTGATCTGCGTGAAAGCTCTGTTCGCCGCATTCCATACACTCTCATGATGGTACAGTCTATCTACGATGTTATCAGGACCGAAATCATCAGTAGTGATTCAGTACCGTCCGCCAGCATCTCGCTACGTATTTCCCTGAGCCTTGGACAAAAGGAAAACACCTGCTAGGGAGTCTCCTAGTTTTCAGTGCAGGTTGGGCAAAGCGGGCCCTCGGAATGTCCGAACCGATGCGAGTAACTTCTAAAGCATCCATGGCCTAACAGAAATTGCATCGGGAAAGTTTACTTCCAGGGCGTCCATTCCGACTCATTTGAAATGAGCCGGTCTTCCGTTATACGCGTTGTCCCACTTCTGTTACCACTTAGCCATTGAATCCGCTCTGGTCATCCTCTTTGTGTTTGCAATTCCCCTTCTCTGAAAACATTCCACATCCTCAGTCAGGGTAAAGCATATAAAGGCTATAAAAAACGGCCTCCGATGATATAGTCTATAACACACTGCACTGGCCACACTTAAGGCCATGCTCGATCTTTAACGGAGCCTCTGGGGTACCTGGGCACCCCCCACAGTAAGCTGTCCCTTACCGCGTTAATGCAGAGCTCTGGCGTGGTGGACATTCTTTCTCGATTTTCTCTAATGTCACCCCCCCCCCCCCCTCGGAAAATTTTGGTCGGTATTCCACATTTTCAGGGGGGACACAAATAAATTATTCCAAAATTTTAAAGTTTTGAACTGAAATTAGAGTTGTTGAAAAAATTTCCTAACAAATCGGATGAGTTTTACGATTTTGCCTAATTGTTTGGGTAATTTTTCATCAAATACATTTATTATTTATTATCCCCCCCCCCCCCTTGACGAGTCAACGAGCAAAGTGACAAAAGAAGAAAATGAGATTTGTTCCGGCCTAAATATGAGCAAAAATTCGAAAAATCTTAACATAGGTGGAAATAGTGGTGCGATCAACCCCTTCACAAGAAGCGGGTTGATGAGGTCTCCGACAAGGAGAAGTGAGGAGTCAGGTGCTGGAAGCTGCTTACGTAGCTCAAGCGTGGGAGCTCCTGTCCACTCCACGGCAAGCCAGCCGGTGGAGGCATGCACGGAGCGTGGTTGCTGAGGGCCATCAGCCAAGAGGTAGGAGAAGGACGGCCCTAGTGCTCAGCAACCTCTAATGCGGCAAAATCATCGACTTTGCGACAACTAAGTCGAATATAAATAAGCAAGGACCTGAAAACCGCCTTGCTTAGACTTAGAGTGTCTGTCGATGAGGCCAAGCAGGAGCACGCGGTCGCGTTGCTGGCTGCTGCAGCGGCGGAACCCGCAAAGGAGAATGTGTCGAAGTTTACACAAACGGAGGCCTTCTCCTTCGCAGGTAGTCCGAGGAGTGTGGAAGCGAATGCTCGTGACTGTAGTGTCTAGGATATCTACCTACATGAAATACAAACGTGACAAGCATTCGCAGAAGCGGGCGAGGCAGCCGTCAGGTGAGGAGCTGTCTGGCGGCTACCGCAAGGCCAGGCGTATAATAACCCCGAAAGCCGGTGGTAACGCCGGAAAGTCGGACCCCAGCCAGGGTTCCCGGAAAGCTGGGAAGGGTGGGCCTGAAAAGGCTAGCCCGTCCCGGAATGATGGGAACAAGGGGTTGCGACTAATGGTGGGCCCTCAGCAGCAGGGATGGCAAAAATACTTTTTTCTCTTTTCCGTTCATCGATACTGGCAGTAAAATAAAAACAAAACAACGGCAGCACCAATACCATCAGACGCCGCGCCGACGGCAGTCAAGCAGACGCTTGATGGTTTTCGCTTCCCCACGAAAACATTTCAGGCCAAACATTTCAATAGGTCCTATCTGCATTTGAGAGGCTCTCTTTGATCACTTTCTCTTTCAATTATTGCAATGTAATGGTACACTTTTCAACTATTTTTTCAGTACAAATCAAAAGACGATTGTTTTGACCATCGTTCAATGCAAGGAGACAATCATAATACAAATGAACAGCTGAGATATTAACGAAAGAGAGGGAAACCAAAGAGAGCCTCTCTTTTGCAGATTGGTCCTTTAGACATGTTTGGCCTGATTTATGAGCAGTCATGCTGAGGCGGGTGATTGCGAAAAATGTCAAATATTTTCAACTGCTAATAACTCACTTGTTTTAATAAATAATTTAAATCGATTTGCACAAATGGATAAACCACACTCCTAGCTTTGTGATGCATGTAAAGAAGTTTGTCTAGAAGCGGTTTGAAACGCAGAAAAATGCGAAAACGGGAGAGACAGAAATTGTTGTCGTCATTGTGCTCGAGTACTGGCGCTCTCGCGCTTGGAAACCGTTTCGAGGAAGAAGGCTGCAGGAAAAAAAATATTATGACATTTATTTTTCGAACAGTTTGAGTTTGGCTGGGCCTATGATGTTCGTGTGGAAAAATGTCAAATGTACAGCCGGTAACCGTTTTTTCCAGTACATTTCTCATCCCTGCTCAGCAGCCACAGAGCAGGGTGATCCAAGGAGAGGACCCTCCTTGGACAAAGGTAGAGCGCAAGAGGAAGAAGAAAGTGAATCCGCAGGTAGAAGTGCAGGACGCCAAGCCAAGGCGTAGGAGGGCAGGTGCCAGGCGCGAGAAAGGCGACGCTATCGTCATCAAGACGGAACAGTCCAAGTACTCGGACATCTTGAAGACGATGCGAAGCGACGCCAAGCTTGAGGGTCTTGGAGCCGACGTACGCAGTATTAGACGTACTCGTACGGGTGAGATGATCCTGGAGCTGAAGCGCCAGAAGGAACACAAGGGCGCCGCCTACAAGAGGCTGGCAGAAGAGGTCCTTGGTGAGGGTGTGCAGGTGAGGGCTCTGACACATGAGGCGACTCTGAAGGTCAAAGACATTGACGAGATCACCGAAGTGGAAGAGCTCGTCACGGCACTACGGCAACAGTGCGATGTGCAGGTGGTCGCCGCAGCCGTTAAGCTACGGAGAGGGCCAGCAGGGACACAGATAGCTTTGGTTCAGCTACCTGTGGCGGATGTTAAAAAGTCCGTTAAAGTAGGGAGTATTAAGGTGGGCTGGTGTGTATGTCACCTGACATTCCACGAGCCACCTGAGGTTTGCTTCAGGTGTCTGGAACCAGGACACAAGTCGTGGGACTGCAAAGGCCCCGACAGGCGCAAACTGTGTAGGCAATGCGGCGCTGAAGATCATAAGGCCCAAAGCTGCACGATTCCGCCCATCTGCATGATCTGTACCGGGAAAACCTCGAAAAACAGACATCCGATGGGTGGTCCAGGGTGCCCGGCCTTTAAGAAAGCCGCAGTGAACAACAAATCACAGTGCAGGTAACGCAGCTGAACCTGAACCACTGTGATGCGGCTCAGCAACTGCTTTGTCAGGCAGTTTCTGAGTGGAAGTCGGATATCGCCATCATAGCAGACCCTTGCCGTGTACCCGCCGACAACGGCAATTAGGTCGCGGATGGGTCCGGTAAAATGGCGGCGATATGCACGACGGGTAAATACCCCGTCCAGGAGTTGGTATCTACTACGAGGGCTTCGTGGTCGCCAAGGTAAACGGTGTCTTCTTCTGTAGCTGTTATGCGCCTCCGCGATGGCCGATCGAGCGGTTCACGCAAATGCTGGACTGATTAACGACCGTGCTAACAGGGCGAAGGCCGGTGGTAATAGCGGGTGACTTTAATGCCTGGGCCGTGGAATGGAGAGGCCGTTTCACGAACCAGCGGGGTCAGATCCTGCTAGAGACGCTGGCCATGCTAGATGTCGATCTGACTAACGTCGTTACCAAGAGTACCTATTGCGTGCTGAAGACTTAGATAAGGGCAAGCAAAAAGACTTGCTATGAGGGTCTCTGTCTGAAAGCCAATGCGAATCCGTGGGGCGATGCCTACATGATCGTGATGGCCAAGGCTAGACGCAAGAGGTGTAATGGCTAAGATGCAAAGTCCCTTTAGCTTAGGTAAAGCCCCAGGTCTGAACGGAGATCCCAACCTGGCCTTAAAAGAAGCATTGCAGAGGCTCCTGAAATGTTCAGGTCTGCTATGCAGAAATACATGGACGAGGGAGTTTTTCCAGAAGTATGGAAGAGGCAGAGCCTGGTTCTATTGCCAAAGGCCGGAGACCCGTTGGCATATAGACCAATATGCTTGACCGATACGGCAGAGTAGCTGCTCGAAAAGATCAAAAGATCATGGTCTTTTCAGTAGCCAGTACGGCTATTGCCGATGCGCTTCTGCCTATACAAGCTTCTCGGAAGTTACTTCCAAAATCGAGTACTACTTTACGATACAGAAGTGGGTCAGAAGTGCTTTTACATAACCTCAGCAGTTCCGCAAGGTTCCATCCTGGATCCGGTGTTATGGTACATCATGTACGACGAGGTGCTGAGGTTAGAGTTCCCCATGGGTGTGGAGATCGTCGTCTTCGCTGACAACATTACGTTGGAAGTCTACGGTGAACCGATCAACTTAGTGGAGTTGATGACTGCCCACTCGATCGCAGTTGTGGCTCCCGGAAGCTTGAGTTGGCTCACCACAAAACTGGGGTGGTGGTTGCTAACGGTGTCAGGCCATTCGGCCGAAGGTCAGCCACCGAATTTCATTCTGCAATGGAATTTGAGTGGTTTCAGAGTTCGGCTTGAGGGCTGGTACTCTCTTGATAAGTACTGTGGGAAAAGATAGGCCAAGAAACGGTCAAGAAATGATTCCGATGCCAAAATTTCTTGAGCGGCTTTCAGGAGGTCCCAGGGAGTTTCATGGGACGCAGGGGGGTTTCAGAAGGTTTCCGAGGGCATCAAGAGGACTCAGTGGCATTTCAGGGGACCTCAATGACGATTCAGGGAGCTCCCCTCAGAGCTAAGGGGATTTGCAGAGGCTTCCGGGGGGAAGGGGGTGACAGGGGCACTTCAAGGGGTTCCAGGAGAGTTCCAGAAGGTCTTAGGGGCATTTCAAGAGGTTTCAGGAGGCAGAAGACAGGCTTGTGCACAGAAAAGGTGATAATGTGAATGGTTTACTGCCAACACCCTCTTCCCTTTCGCAAGAGCTTGCCAGGAAGACTTTGGGGGATTTCAAGGAGTTTTAGGACGGTATCAGGACGACTCAGCGGCTTTCCAGAGGGTTTAAGGGGGCTTCTGGGGAATTTTCAAGGGGTCTCAGGGGCGCTTCAGGGATTCCAAAGGGAAGCTCCATAGGGTTTAAGTGGCATTTTAGGGGACATCAGGGGTTTTCAAGCGTGCTCCAGGTACACCTCGTGGGGCCCAAAGGGTTCCAGGGAACTTTCAGTGAGTATCAAGGGCACTTCAGGGGGTATTCAAGGGGTTTCAACTACGACCCTGATGGAGCTCCTTGAATCCCTCTGAAATCCCAAGCAACCAAAAGTTCGGATTCCACTTGAAGAACGAACTCATAAGTTCAAGTTTGGTTGAATTTCGCTTTCGTTGAACTTGATTCTCCAAAAAGTTGCTCATGTATTGTTTATGAACTTGGAAGTACATGTACAAGCTTTTGACTCCTTTTGAAAACGACATTGAAGTCGAAAAAAGGTTCAGAAAAAAACTTACTTTGAACTTTAGGGCAGAGTTCGATCAAATTTAAACCGAACTCATGTTGAACTTTTGCGTGCCTCTAAAACTCAAATATAGTTCAAATGGACATATAAAAACAACTACAAATTTTCCGTTCCGAACTTGTTTTGTACTTGTTTTGAACTTACTACTCCAAAGTTCGGATAAATATTATCCGTACCAAAAGTAAACTTCCCATGAACTTCGGAGACAGCGGAGCCAGGGAAAAGTTCACATTCAATTAAATTACTCAGCAATCGAGCTCTGCAGCCACAGCTTGTGTTAATTTCACAAGTACATTTTGTTTCACTATTATATTTCAACGTACTTACTTGAAATCCACACAAAGAATCCGTATTGTGTGGCTCAAAGGCTGCCCTCGCAGCGAGCAACTGTTCCACCCAGTGTTCCGCCGGAGTTTTATTTCAGCTACGGTAAAAGACTTCCAGTTTTGCTGGATGTTTTCTATCCCGTCTCACTAGTCACACCAGCGCGCCGGTAATCGACGCAATCTTAGGCTCTGAAAACTTTCATCACTTCCGAATCACCGACACTTGCACTAATTTATTGCTTCGCACTTGCCTAAACTGCGAACCAAAACAAACTGAAAATGTCAAACTGTGTAAGTTCACAAGAAGTTCCACGTAAACTTTTTCCGAACTTTCGGCTACGAAAAGTTTGTCTCGCAGGGTATTTCAAGTTCAGAGAAAGTTCACATGCGAACCTGATTGAGCATCAATAAATGATATCAGCATATTGAGTAAAATCCCTCAGTGCTTAACAACCCAAACATGGAGTAGTGGTTAGGCGCCGGCATTCAACGAGGATAACCCGAGTTCGAGTCTCAGTAAGTAAAAAACATCAAAAATGTATCTCAAGGTAATAATCAATTTGGATTCCATACATGCTAAAGTCAGTCTCTCAATAAAAATAAATACTTTTGAGGACTAAGCGCCTTTTTTCATTTTATGGAAGCTCATTTTTAAGCTGAATAGCGTTCCTTTCAGCGGCACAAGTGTACTTTTTGTGAACTGAAGTTCGGTTAACTACTTAAAAAGTGAGCTGTATAGAACGCTATTCATCTTCCTTCGATTAGCTGATTAAGCCCAAACATGCCGTTTTATCCGAACTTTTGGTTGCTTGGGATGTCCCTACAAAACAAGTCTCAAAACTGGACCTCGTAGCTCTATCGACCATCAGAAACTGACATTAACAGGAATTTAAGAAGGAAAAATAAGGTGGGTCGACCACACACTACGACAGGATGCAGACGAAATCTGCAAGCAAGCGCTGGATAGGAATTCAGCGGGACATCGCGACTCCTCAACATGAAAATAAGGAAGGTTGATAGGAATCTGACGCAAGTCTAGGTCAAAGATGAAACGTGCAGCTACTCTGCGTTAGCCTTATGTGCCCCAAACAAGAACATGATAAGAATCCGACATGGAGACGTCAAGAGACATCAGGAAGTATACAATAAACCATATGAAAACTGACCAGAACACGACAAGAAAACTAAAAGATGACGACAAAGAAACAAGTTGTGGACTACAATAAAGCGAAAATAAGACGACAATAACACGGCAAAAAAGCTACAACAAGACAACAAGAATACAACAAAAAGACTACAGCATCGCAATTGAAAAGATGACAACAACTCCACAAAAACGATAGAAAATAAAAACAATAAAAAAGGACAGAAAGGTATTGAAAAGAGTACATCAAGACGATTGGAAGAGAATAAAAATGGCAAAAACTACAAAAACACAAAAATAAGGTTACAAAATGAAAACAAAACGCTAAAAGAATAGGACAACTTAAATAGAAGTGGAATGGAATGGAATCGTCTGTCTCGGCAGTTCAATTTTTCCTCTTAGGCATCAGCCACCCCAGGTAACATTTTGATGACCAATTAGTCTTACAGATGTTTTGAGGACCTTCATAAACCCAAATGCTTTTTATCTGATTTTATAGTGGTTCTTAGAACCTCTTCTAGTCTATTTGACTAGAAAACATAACTTGGGATGCCTACCAATATTTGACCAGTCCCTGTCAATCCCAAGCATTCAAAAGTCAATCTTTCCCACAAAACCAATTGAAAACAAAATTGCTTTCCACTTTAAACTACATAGGTAAAACCCTTCTGATGTGAATTTCCTATTTCCTCCAGTCAGGGGTGACCCTTCAAGAACCACTAATTTCACGTTCTCAAATCCGGTCGTCCGACCGACCTTTCTGCAACCGCGAACGACGACGTTTGCAAAAATAGTACCAATTTTCCCGTAAAATTGCTACCTTCGAGTGCCCATTCCAGGGCACTAATAACAGTCCTATTGACTTCGATTAATTACAAACCGAAGAGCCCATACCCATACGCACATATATTTGGGTGAGGCATGGGAAAATTTTAAAAATCCGAGATTTGTCCCCTGCTCAGTTGAACCCAGAGGGGGTGCGAAAACTGCCTAACGCAGTTTAGTTTACATGATGGGCAGGAGAGTGGCCAAAGTACGGAGAAAAGAATAGAATTACATTAATTTCATCACGTGTCGCTGGTATTGTCTTTCGTCTGTTGTACGCCGAATGAGGAATTAAAAGGCAACCACCACCGACCAGCGTAGCCCCTTCGAGGAGAAAAGGGTAGAAGGTGGCTGGTACCCGTATCATCACCCATGAGTACTCGAACCAAAAGTGGGACGAAATCATGTTTCCCGGCACCACTAATTTGGATCAAATTTGTATTGATTTATACGGGGGGTTTCGGCTGGGACCGTTTGAAGGAGTTTGGTCTGGCAAGAAGGTCCCGGACTCGGTCGAAAGAAATCGAGGTAGGGAAGTTTTTTGTATCGTGGCGAAGACCAATATTACCCTTTTATTTGATGGCTCGAATGACGAAGGTGGAAAAGGTATTAATCGATTCGTTTCCCACATCGAGCTTAACCGAGGCAGAATTACACGTTGAATGTAAGGAAAAAAACACGAACCAAGTTCAGAAGGATTAGGGAAGCCTTTGTGTTGTTGTATTTTGTTTCCTTTCGTTGGTCAACGAGGGGCGATGAAGACACAGAACAATGAACCATAAGTGTTGTGCGGCAAAGGCGATGAGATGGAGAAACGGGAGAATGGGATCCTGTCAATGACCTTTGTCTGTTGGGCACAGGTGTTCGTTCGTTGGATGAGAGATTAAGCTCAATGATGATTCATTTATTGACATCTTTTTATAGGTTCTATTTTTATCTAGATCATTTCGTTTTCATTTAAATTCTGTTTTTCTAAGATTTCTCTTTCAATTACAATACTTGTTTATCTTCAGTTCCGTCTTCATTTCCACTAAAAATTTAACTTGCAGTTCAAATTCCATTTCTACTTCTTCTTAACGTTATTTTAAAGATTATTTGTGGCCAATACAAATGAAAAACGTCAAAATGACGTTAGAAAGATATCAGGATGATGCTACAATAAAGTCAAAGAGAAGTCAGAAAGACTTAAGAAAAACATCTGTAAGGTATCACAAAACTTCATAAAAACGTAGAAAAGACGACAGAAAGACGTTGAAAAGACGTAAGAAATGTGTGCGAAAGATGTCAGAAAAAGATAAGCAAGGCGTAAGAGAATGATCATAAAGACGCCTCGAAAAGACATCATCACGACATCGGAAATACAACTGGAAGACGAAAGAAAGACGAAAAAAAAGTCAAAAAGACACCAGAAAGACGTCCGAAAGACGTCAGAATGACGTCCGAAAGACGTCTAAATGACGTCCGAAAGCCGTCAGAATGACGTCCGAAAGACGTCAGATTGACGTCCGAAAGACGTCAGAATGACGTCCAAAAGACGTCAGAATGACGTCCGATAGATGTCAAAATGACGTCCGAAAGACGCCAAAATGACGTCCGAAAGACGACCGAAAGACGTCCGAAAGACATCAGAATGACGTCCGAAAGACGTCAGAATGACGTCCGAAAGGCTTCAGAATGACGTCCGAAAGACGTCAGAATGACGTCCGAAAGACGTCAGAATGACATCAGAAAGACGTCCGAAAGACGTCAGAATGACGTCTAAATGACGTCCGAAAGACGTCTAAATGACGTCCGAAAGACGTCAGAATGACGTCCGAAAGACGTCAGAATGACGTCCGAAAGACGTCAGAATGACGTCCGCAAGACGTCAGAAAGACGTCAGATTAACGTCAGAATGACGTCCGCAAGACGTCAGAATGACGTCCGCAAGACGTCAGAATGACGTCCGCAAGACGTCAGAATGACGTCCGCAAGACGTCAGAATGACGTCCGCAAGACGTCAGAATGACGTCCGCAAGACGTCAGAATGACGTCCGCAAGACGTCAGAATGACGTCCGCAAGACGTCAGAATGACGTCCGCAAGACGTCAGAATGACGTCCGCAAGACGTCAGAATGACGTCCGCAAGACGTCAGAATGACGTCCGCAAGACGTCAGAATGACGTCCGCAAGACGTCAGAATGACGTCCGCAAGACGTCAGAATGACGTCCGCAAGACGTCAGAATGACGTCCGCAAGACGTCAGAATGACGTCCGCAAGACGTCAGAATGACGTCCGCAAGACGTCAGAATGACGTCCGCAAGACGTCAGAATGACGTCCGCAAGACGTCAGAATGACGTCCGCAAGACGTCAGAATGACGTCCGCAAGACGTCAGAATGACGTCCGCAAGACGTCAGAATGACGTCCGCAAGACGTCAGAATGACGTCCGCAAGACGTCAGAATGACGTCCGCAAGACGTCAGAATGACGTCCGCAAGACGTCAGAATGACGTCCGCAAGACGTCAGAATGACGTCCGCAAGACGTCAGAATGACGTCCGCAAGACGTCAGGATGACGTCCGCAAGACGTCAGAATGACGTCCGCAAGACGTCAGAATGACGTCCGCAAGACGTCAGAATGACGTCCGCAAGACGTCAGAATGACGTCCGCAAGACGTCAGAATGACGTCCGCAAGACGTCAGAATGACGTCCGCAAGACGTCAGAATGACGTCCGCAAGACGTCAGAATGACGTCCGCAAGACGTCAGAATGACGTCCGCAAGACGTCAGAATGACGTCCGCAAGACGTCAGAATGACGTCCGCAAGACGTCAGAATGACGTCCGCAAGACGTCAGAATGACGTCCGCAAGACGTCAGAATGACGTCCGCAAGACGTCAGAATGACGTCCGCAAGACGTCAGAATGACGTCCGCAAGACGTCAGAATGACGTCCGCAAGACGTCAGAATGACGTCCGCAAGACGTCAGAATGACGTCCGCAAGACGTCAGAATGACGTCCGCAAGACGTCAGAATGACGTCCGCAAGACGTCAGAATGACGTCCGCAAGACGTCAGAATGACGTCCGCAAGACGTCAGAATGACGTCCGCAAGACGTCAGAATGACGTCCGCAAGACGTCAGAATGACGTCCGCAAGACGTCAGAATGACGTCCGCAAGACGTCAGAATGACGTCCGCAAGACGTCAGAATGACGTCCGCAAGACGTCAGAATGACGTCCGCAAGACGTCAGAATGACGTCCGCAAGACGTCAGAATGACGTCCGCAAGACGTCAGAATGACGTCCGCAAGACGTCAGAATGACGTCCGCAAGACGTCAGAATGACGTCCGCAAGACGTCAGAATGACGTCCGCAAGACGTCAGAATGACGTCCGCAAGACGTCAGAATGACGTCCGCAAGACGTCAGAATGACGTCCGCAAGACGTCAGAATGACGTCCGCAAGACGTCAGAATGACGTCCGCAAGACGTCAGAATGACGTCCGCAAGACGTCAGAATGACGTCCGAAAGACGTCAGAATGACGTCCGAAAGACGTCAGAATGACATCTGAAAGACGTCAGAATGACGTCCGAAAGACGTCAGAATGACGTCCGAAAGACGTCAGAATGACGTCCGAAAGACGTCAGAATGACGTCCGCAAGACGTCAGAATGACGTCCGCAAGACGTCAGAATGACGTCCGCAAGACGTCAGAATGACGTCCGCAAGACGTCAGAATGACGTCCGCAAGACGTCAGAATGACGTCCGCAAGACGTCAGAATGACGTCCGCAAGACGTCAGAATGACGTCCGCAAGACGTCAGAATGACGTCCGCAAGACGTCAGAATGACGTCCGCAAGACGTCAGAATGACGTCCGCAAGACGTCAGAATGACGTCCGCAAGACGTCAGAATGACGTCCGCAAGACGTCAGAATGACGTCCGCAAGACGTCAGAATGACGTCCGCAAGACGTCAGAATGACGTCCGCAAGACGTCAGAATGACGTCCGCAAGACGTCAGAATGACGTCCGCAAGACGTCAGAATGACGTCCGCAAGACGTCAGAATGACGTCCGCAAGACGTCAGAATGACGTCCGCAAGACGTCAGAATGACGTCCGCAAGACGTCAGAATGACGTCCGCAAGACGTCAGAATGACGTCCGCAAGACGTCAGAATGACGTCCGCAAGACGTCAGAATGACGTCCGCAAGACGTCAGAATGACGTCCGCAAGACGTCAGAATGACGTCCGCAAGACGTCAGAATGACGTCCGCAAGACGTCAGAATGACGTCCGCAAGACGTCAGAATGACGTCCGCAAGACGTCAGAATGACGTCCGCAAGACGTCAGAATGACGTCCGCAAGACGTCAGAATGACGTCCGCAAGACGTCAGAATGACGTCCGCAAGACGTCAGAATGACGTCCGCAAGACGTCAGAATGACGTCCGCAAGACGTCAGAATGACGTCCGCAAGACGTCAGAATGACGTCCGCAAGACGTCAGAATGACGTCCGCAAGACGTCAGAATGACGTCCGCAAGACGTCAGAATGACGTCCGCAAGACGTCAGAATGACGTCCGCAAGACGTCAGAATGACGTCCGCAAGACGTCAGAATGACGTCCGCAAGACGTCAGAATGACGTCCGCAAGACGTCAGAATGACGTCCGCAAGACGTCAGAATGACGTCCGCAAGACGTCAGAATGACGTCCGCAAGACGTCAGAATGACGTCCGCAAGACGTCAGAATGACGTCCGCAAGACGTCAGAATGACGTCCGCAAGACGTCAGAATGACGTCCGCAAGACGTCAGAATGACGTCCGCAAGACGTCAGAATGACGTCCGCAAGACGTCAGAATGACGTCCGCAAGACGTCAGAATGACGTCCGCAAGACGTCAGAATGACGTCCGCAAGACGTCAGAATGACGTCCGCAAGACGTCAGAATGACGTCCGCAAGACGTCTTCTTGTCTTCTTGTCTTCTTGTCTTCTTGTCTTCTTGTCTTCTTGTCTTCTTGTCTTCTTGTCTTCTTGTCTTCTTGTCTTCTTGTCTTCTTGTCTTCTTGTCTTCTTGTCTTCTTGTCTTCTTGTCTTCTTGTCTTCTTGTCTTCTTGTCTTCTTGTCTTCTTGTCTTCTTGTCTTCTTGTCTTCTTGTCTTCTTGTCTTCTTGTCTTCTTGTCTTCTTGTCTTCTTGTCTTCTTGTCTTCTTGTCTTCTTGTCTTCTTGTCTTCTTGTCTTCTTGTCTTCTTGTCTTCTTGTCTTCTTGTCTTCTTGTCTTCTTGTCTTCTTGTCTTCTTGTCTTCTTGTCTTCTTGTCTTCTTGTCTTCTTGTCTTCTTGTCTTCTTGTCTTCTTGTCTTCTTGTCTTCTTGTCTTCTTGTCTTCTTGTCTTCTTGTCTTCTTGTCTTCTTGTCTTCTTGTCTTCTTGTCTTCTTGTCTTCTTGTCTTCTTGTCTTCTTGTCTTCTTGTCTTCTTGTCTTCTTGTCTTCTTGTCTTCTTGTCTTCTTGTCTTCTTGTCTTCTTGTCTTCTTGTCTTCTTGTCTTCTTGTCTTCTTGTCTTCTTGTCTTCTTGTCTTCTTGTCTTCTTGTCTTCTTGTCTTCTTGTCTTCTTGTCTTCTTGTCTTCTTGTCTTCTTGTCTTCTTGTCTTCTTGTCTTCTTGTCTTCTTGTCTTCTTGTCTTCTTGTCTTCTTGTCTTCTTGTCTTCTTGTCTTCTTGTCTTCTTGTCTTCTTGTCTTCTTGTCTTCTTGTCTTCTTGTCTTCTTGTCTTCTTGTCTTCTTGTCTTCTTGTCTTCTTGTCTTCTTGTCTTCTTGTCTTCTTGTCTTCTTGTCTTCTTGTCTTCTTGTCTTCTTGTCTTCTTGTCTTCTTGTCTTCTTGTCTTCTTGTCTTCTTGTCTTCTTGTCTTCTTGTCTTCTTGTCTTCTTGTCTTCTTGTCTTCTTGTCTTCTTGTCTTCTTGTCTTCTTGTCTTCTTGTCTTCTTGTCTTCTTGTCTTCTTGTCTTCTTGTCTTCTTGTCTTCTTGTCTTCTTGTCTTCTTGTCTTCTTGTCTTCTTGTCTTCTTGTCTTCTTGTCTTCTTGTCTTCTTGTCTTCTTGTCTTCTTGTCTTCTTGTCTTCTTGTCTTCTTGTCTTCTTGTCTTCTTGTCTTCTTGTCTTCTTGTCTTCTTGTCTTCTTGTCTTCTTGTCTTCTTGTCTTCTTGTCTTCTTGTCTTCTTGTCTTCTTGTCTTCTTGTCTTCTTGTCTTCTTGTCTTCTTGTCTTCTTGTCTTCTTGTCTTCTTGTCTTCTTGTCTTCTTGTCTTCTTGTCTTCTTGTCTTCTTGTCTTCTTGTCTTCTTGTCTTCTTGTCTTCTTGTCTTCTTGTCTTCTTGTCTTCTTGTCTTCTTGTCTTCTTGTCTTCTTGTCTTCTTGTCTTCTTGTCTTCTTGTCTTCTTGTCTTCTTGTCTTCTTGTCTTCTTGTCTTCTTGTCTTCTTGTCTTCTTGTCTTCTTGTCTTCTTGTCTTCTTGTCTTCTTGTCTTCTTGTCTTCTTGTCTTCTTGTCTTCTTGTCTTCTTGTCTTCTTGTCTTCTTGTCTTCTTGTCTTCTTGTCTTCTTGTCTTCTTGTCTTCTTGTCTTCTTGTCTTCTTGTCTTCTTGTCTTCTTGTCTTCTTGTCTTCTTGTCTTCTTGTCTTCTTGTCTTCTTGTCTTCTTGTCTTCTTGTCTTCTTGTCTTCTTGTCTTCTTGTCTTCTTGTCTTCCTGTCTTCTTGTCTTCTTGTCTTCTTGTCTTCTTGTCTTCTTGTCTTCTTGTCTTCTTGTCTTCTTGTCTTCTTGTCTTCTTGTCTTCTTGTCTTCTTGTCTTCTTGTGTCTTCTTTTTTTTTAACGGGATGAATTAATTCAACAATTTCTCAACATATGGCTCTATATTCTTCTGTAACACCCTCATCAGTTTCACGAGGAATCCACGTCAATCATCCGTCACCGACATTATCCAGTCACCAAGATTCAACTTGTAACCACCCATTAACAAATAAATTCCTCACCTCGCATCAAAATGAGAGCACCCTCGGCATCACAATTGCCAGATCGAAAGCAAAACAACTTACGTAAAAACAACATCGAACTGTTTTTTCATGCATTGCTTCGAAACTTGATGCGATTACTGTACTTCTGACTCGCTCCCTCCCGAGCGCTGGCTGCTTCTCTGCGATGACTAATATGACACCGAAAACCATCCGGCCACGGTCCCCCTTCCCATTTCCATTCGTTGTTGGTTGGTCGCTTCTGTAACCAAACGCACTCTGAAACGCGAATTACATGCACAGTCGAATGACGACAAAAGATTGCTCGAGGAGTCGTCCTAGTCCACGTCGTCGTCGTCGTCGTCAATGCCAGTTAGTGGTGCTGGAAAAATGCACGTGTTCAAAAAGTTCAACCCTCGCCCGTTTCCACCCACCACCACAACACAGCACCCACCCAGCGAACCCGCAGGTCCTTATCCCTTCCCGAATGTATCGTCGTCGTCGTCATCATCATCATCATCAAGTGGCACTGCACTGGAAATAAAGGCTCATCGATGGCAGAAGGGGGAAAAAGTGCCCTCTCGACATTGCCGTCCAAGGGATATATGTACATTTACCTACACTGTACACTGTACACGGTGGCGACGGCTTTTATTATAAATGCATTATCATATCCTTTCCGCGCGGCGGCGACTTGAACGAAGCGACCTGTACAGGACGCTGCTATAGGGTTACCATCCCCGGATACAATTTGAAGTCCATTTAGGTATAACCAGGAACCAAAACTTGAGCTAATCAAATCTATCAGAAATTGTTCAAATAGTACTTGGAGAAGAAAATCAACACCAAAACCGAGGAACGTTTGGTAACCCTACACGGGCCACATCGGACAGTTCACTACACCGCGCGGCCTTGGACCGGACCCAGCGACCATCGCCACCACCATCATCATCCCGGCTATTGAAATTGAATCAAATTCATAAACACCATATGGTCAAGCCGACCGACCGGGGAGGGACGGAGCGAAAAGCATGACTCCCTTCCACTTTTCCGCCGTCGTTGTCCTTCTCGGTTCAAGATCCGTATTAATATCCCTCGGATCGGATGGAACGGAAAGCCGCGGCGGCGGAAGGGAGGATCCGACACACACGTATAATTAGGGGATGAGGGTTTAACCGAGGTCCGCGGCGGCACAAGCACTTAGCGTGAGCAAATAGTTTTGCGAAGTGGGACTTCCTTGAACGGTGAAACGCACCAGTTCGTGCTTCAACGCATTCGTAATCTATGGACGAATCCTGAATAATGCGTTCGATTCATGCTTCGGCATCGCGGCTTCTGGTGCGTGGATTGCGCGGAAAACCTCCGTCCTGACGGAACTACCAACTAGCGGATTGTGAAAACCAGCTGCAGTCATTATCGAAGTCGGAGCAGTTTAAGTTCGGGAACAGGACGAGGTAAACCGATTAAAATTAATCAGCCTAATTTTTCCCCTGTCGAGTGTTGGTGGCAGCTCGATTTAAACCGGCGAAAAAAGCGGGGACCAATTTTTAACTATTTGGGTTTTACGGGGTATTTAGCGATGCGAGCGGTATTAATGACCCGGATTAGGAAGCGATCCGTCTACCAGAGCAGCCAGCCGGGACAGGTTGCGTGAATTGTGTTTCGTTTTGAGGCAGCAGGTTGTTCGGGATATTACAAAAAAATTAGGGGAAGAACTAAACATATCAAAAAGCTTCTGGTTTTCGTAGAGAATGTATAAAAGAAGGAGGATGCGCTTCTCAAGTTTCCTTTCAAAGTTCCTCCAAAAACCCCTCCAGAAGTTCCTCCGGCCATTCCGTCTAGAGTTTTTCCAAGGTTTCTGTCCAAAGTTTCTTATCGAATTCCATCAAGAATTTCGTTCAAAGTTCCTTCGGGAAATTCGTCCGAAGCTCTTGCAGGAATTCCGTCCGGAGTTCCTCCAGGAATTTCGTACGCAGCTATTTCAGGAATTTTATACGAAATTCCTTCGTGAATTTCGTCATGAGCTTTTCCAGGTTTTCCATCCAGATTCCCTTCAGGAATTTCGTCACGAATGGCTCCGGGAATTCTTTCCGCAGTTCCTCTTTGAACTTTAAGTTCCATCTGATGTTTCGTCCGGAGTTTCTTTCGGAATTTCATCCGGAGTGCTGTACACAGTTACTTTAGAAAAGTTCGTCTGGAGTTCCATCTGGATTTTTCCCAGGAAGTCTGTACGAAAGTCCTCCAGACATTTTTCAGGAGTGTTTTCAAAATTTCCTTCTACAGTTCTATCACAGTTTATCCGGAGTTCCTTTAAGAACTGTAGTATACGACTGCTATTCCTTCAGGAAATCCCGTTCGGAGTACCTACAGGAATTCTCTTTGGAGTTTTTCCAAGAATTCCTTCAGAAATGCTGCCAAAACTTTTTTCAGAGTTTCTCTAAAAATTTCTCCGAAGTTCCTGCAGATAAGCCATACTGAGTTGCTCCAGAAATTCCGTCCAAAGACTTCCAGAACTCCAAGAATTCCATCAGGAGTTTCTCTAAAAACGCCGCCCAGATTTCCTCCAAGAACTTCTTCCAGAATGCCTTCAAAATTTTCTCCGGGAGTTTTGCCTCAAATTTCTCCAGGAATTTCTTCCGAAGTCTTTCCAAAACATTCTTCCAGAGTTCTTTCAGGAAATCTTCCAGAAATGTCTTCTGAAGGGCTTTCAAAACTTTTTTCCAAAGTTGCTATAAAAAATCCGTTTGAAGTTCCTATAGCAATTCGGTACGGAGCTTCTCTAAACATTTCGTCCACAGTTCCTGTTGGGATTCCTTCCGGAGTTCCCCCGTATACACTAAAGTAACAACTTTTTACACGGTTTCTCGAATAAACACGTTTTGCCTTTCTCGTACACTTAGTGCACTGAAAAGGCTATGTTCACTACAAAAATGACTTTTTGATAGAAGGCCCGGAGAGTCGAGTCACATATACCAATGAACCCAGCTCGTCGAATTTAGGTGATGTCTGTGTGTGTATGTGTGTATGTGTACAAACAAACTCACATCACTTTTTGGCAGTAAATCTCAACCGATTTTAATGTCCGATGGTTCATTCGACGGGGAATCTGGTCCCATTATTTCCTATTGAAAATGGTTTGGATCGGTCCAGCCATACCAAAGATGTTGCCATTTAGGTGTTCCGGACCGGTACCCCAGGAAAGGGGTCAGATATGAAAACGCAACAAACCCATGCATGCGACACACCAAATCATGGTATTTTCGAAAATCTGATGAACAGTAAGCCGGAAAATATTCGCAGACCAAATCTGAACCGGTAGTGTTCCGGAACCGGTTCCAGGAGTCCCGCCGGAAGTGGCCAAATAAAAAAGTGAAACAAACCCAAGTATGCGACTCATCAAATCGTGGCTATTCCGGTAATCTGATGAACGGTAAGATGGAAAATCATCTCATACCATATCTGAATCTGTAGTGTTCCGGAATTGGTTCCGGGTGTCCTGCCGGAAGTGGCCAAATATAAAAGTGAACCAAACTCATGTATGCGACTCATCAAACTGCGGCTTTTTCTGTATCCTGATGAACGGAAAGCGGAAAAATAGACACCGACTTTATATAAACCGGTAGTGTTCCGGAACCGGTTCCAGGTGTCTCGCCGGAAGCGCCCAAATGTAAAAGTGAACCAAACCCATGTATGCGACACATCAAACTGCCGTTTTTTTGATATCCTGATGAACGGAAAGCGGGAAAACAGTTTCAGATCATATCTAAACCCCTTGTGTTCCGGAACCGGTTCCGGGTGTCCCGCTGAAAGTGGCCAAATATAAAAGTGAACCAAACCTATGCATGCGATACATCAAATCACGGCTTTTCCGATAATCTGGTGAACGGTAAAAAGGAAAATAGTCTCAGACCATATCTGAACAGGCAGTGGTCCGAAACCGGTTCCGGGTATTCCGCCGGTATTGGTCAAACGTAAAAATGAACCAAATCTATGCATGCGACACATCAAATAGCAGCTTTTTGGAATAGACAATGAACGGTTAGTAAGAAAATAGTCTCAGACCACATTTTGGTCAACCGGTAGTGTTTGGGAACCAGTTCCGGGGGTCCCACCGGAAGTGAGCAAATATAAAAGTTAATCAAACCCATGCGACACATCAAACCATGGCTTTTTGATGACCTGATGAACGGTTTGCAAGAAAATAGGCTCAGACCACAATAGTGACTACCGCTAGTGTTGAAGAACCATTGTTGGGTGGTTCGCCGGAAAAACGAAAGTGAACAAAAACGGTGCAGTATAAGAGAACAAAATCTTGACCAAACGAAAGCGATCTCATCAAATCAAACCTTTTCAGATATCTGAAGTTAAACTGTAGAGAAGGATGATCAGAAGGATGATTCAACGAATTAAAATTCAACCGCAACAACTCCAAACAAAGTTTTTTCAAACTTCTTTTGCGTCTTAAACAACTGCGTGAAATTTTGATTGAAATTTAAATGGGATTGAGTATGGGGAATTTCACTTGCTGTGCTTAAAAAACTTTGTCCAAGACCGCAAAGTGATCGGCCTCCAGTGATAATGAAGGTTGTCATGTAGTCAACTATGAGGTCTGATGTTTTTCAGCTCTGCCCATGCATTGAATTCGGAATTTGTCAAAAATATATGCTTTCAATAAGTTTCCCAAATCGATGACAGTTTTACAAAAAAAAAAAATCTTGGTTTCAGGAACACTTTTACTTTAAATAGTCGATGAAAAGATCATGAGATCATGACGAGAAAGGCACTACCACCACTAGGTGGATTAATTTGTTTTTTTTTTTAACATGGATTCGCGAATGATCACGGGTTTTTCAACTTTCTCCTGCTAAGTGTCCAGAAAGCAACTCTTATTAAAATGATAAAAGGGGATTTACGGGGAAAGGTTGCAATGTAGTTTAAGAGTAGTATGAGCTGGTGGTGGATGATGATTATTATTAGCTTTATTAGGGAGATTTTCAGCCCGAGGCTGGTTCATCTCCACGCATGATGATGTAAGAGGTCTGGAAGATTCAAAAGGGATGTTTGGAGACTTTCGCGAGTAAGCACCTTAAGATCGATGGATTGTTGTTATATATACTACAGGTACATCACTGATACTTTGCAACATCCTACAGGTCCTTAGAACATAGTTCTGAAGATACGAAGTTTTCATAGATATTCTAGGACCTCCAAGAACTTCCGCGAGTGCAGGTCTAAAAATCTACGACAGTAATCAATTGATTGTTGCTACATTTCTGAAGCGCTATATCATCCTACAGATCCATGGAGCATGGGTCTGCAGAAAACTGCTTTCTAAAGATGTTCTAGGCCACCCAAGACTTTCCGCGAGAAGTGAATTTTAGATCTACAAGCGTAATAAATGAATTTTTGATTCATTACTGATACGCTGCAACATCCTACAGGTCCATGGAGTATAGTTTTGAAGAAAAGTTATTTTCAATTATGTCCTAGAGTATCCAAGAACTTCCGCGAGTAAAGGCCTTGAGATCTATAGGCGAAATCAATGGGTTATTGCTGCATTACTGATGCCATGTAACATCCTCTAGGTCCAAGTTCTGTAGAGAACTACTTTCAAAAAAAAAAAATCAAGATCATCCATAAACTTCCGCAAATGAAGGCCTTAAGGTCTACATGTACAATAATAGAAAATTCATACATACTGATGTAACATCCTACAGGTCCTTGGCACGTGGTTCTGCAAAAGTGTTCTCTTTCATCCAAGAAATTCCGCAAGTAAAGGCCTGAAGATCTAGTAGCATAATCAATGAAGTGTTGTTACATTACTGATACGGTATAACATCATACAGATTTATGGAACACGGTTCTATGAAGATGTATTTCTCAAAGATGTTCTTGATAATCTAAGAACTTCTGCGAGTATAGGCCTTATGATCAATAAGCGAATTCAAGCTCCATGGAGCATGGATAGGAAAACAACTAGGCGCACGGTTCTGTAAACGTGTACTAGGTCATCCAAGAACTTTCTCAAGGCCTGAAGATCTAATATCGTAATCAATCAATTGTTGGTACATTACTGATACGGTGTAACATAATACAGATTTATGGAACGTATTTATTTATGTATCCTTCAAGGACTTTCCTGCAGAGTATCTCCAGCAATTTCGTTCGGAGCTGCTCGTAGAATTCCGTTTTTAATTCGTCCGGAGTTCCTACTGACCTAGGAGTTTTACCCGGAGTTTCTTCAGAAAATCCATCCAGAGTTCCTCTTGAAATTCCTTCAAGAATTTCTTCTGTACTTCCTTCCAGAGTTTTGGGAAATCCATTCGGAGTTCCTTCAGAAATTTTGTCTGGAAGTGCTTCAGGAATTCCCACTTGGAGTTTCTCCAGTACTTCTATCTGCAGTTCTTCCAGCTATCTTTTCTGAAATGCTTCAAATGTTTTTTCCCAGTTCTAAGTCCTCCAATATCTTGTCCAAAGTTTCTCCAGCAATTGTGTACGTAGTTTCCTCAGCAAATGCGCCTGAAGGTCCTATATGACTTCTCCAGGAGTTCTTTCGTAAATTTCTTCCAGTATCCATCGATGATTTTTCCGGACTTCATCCTGGAATTGCATCCGGAGTTTCTTCCAAAGTTCCTCCAGCACTTCCTTCTGGAGTTAGTTCCCTCAGGAACCCCTTGAGGAATTGCTACTGAAATTTAGTCCAGAACAAGGGGTTTAGGGGTGAAATTAACCCCCCCCCCTAACCGACGTTTCATACACTAGGCGCCCCTCCGCCTTTTGCCAAAATTGGGAAAACCCCTCCCTTGGCGCCACTTATGCACGGGCCTGGTCCAGAATACCAACAGGAGTTTCGTCAGGGGTTCCTTTGGAATGTCGTCAGCAGTTCGTTCGGAAATTCTGTACAGGGTTTCTTCGGGAGTTCCGTCCGGAGTTCCTTTGGGGTTTACGTCCGAAGTGCCTTCAACGATTCCATCATTCCGTCCGGAGCTATTCAAGAAATGCCATACATACTGAGTTCCCGTACCACAAATTTTGCCCGGGTTTTCGTTATAAGCTTCCAAATAATCCATCCGAAGTTCCACCAGTAATTCCTTCCGAAAGTGCTTCGAGGAATGTCACCGATTTCTCTATGGACTTCAATCCAGATTAACTCTAGCAAGTCTAGGAAGAATTTGCTTGACTACTCCGGAACTAAAAACTGAAAAAAAAACTCTGCAAAACTGCTTGTAAAGCTCCGGTAGGAGGAGTTGGAGTAAATTTGGAATCAAATCCTGATTGAAAATGCCAGCATTCCTGGAAACATTACGGGCCACATGCCTGGAGGAACTTCGGACGGAATTCCTGTAAGAACACCGACAGAAATTTTTGTAGGAACCCCGGAAGAGAACGCTGGAGGAACTTCGGAAGGAAGTCCAGGAGGCAATCTGAAACAATATTCTTTATCAAATCGCTTGCATTCCTGGCAGCACACCCGAAGATGTCCCTGGATAAACTCCAAAAAGAGTTCTTCGAAGCATTTCGGAAGAAAGGGGAAACTTTTTATGGGTTCCATGAAGCTTTCCTTGTGGATGTCCAGAAGGAAGTAATTGGAGACTGCGCAAGTAAGTATTAAAAGATAAAAAAACCTGTAAGCATTCTGAAAGAAATTTTTAGAGAAAGCCCAAAAGGCATCATCGGATACATTTTTGGAGGGAATCCTGAATGTTTTCCAAACTATTTCTTCTGGAATTCTAGATGATGAAGATGATGGATGTTTATGATACTTATGAGAGATGAGAGGTCAGATGCAAGGCGAGATGAGAGAAAAAAGAGATATTATGATGATGATGATTGTTTTGATTGTGATGAAATATGCGGGATGATCATAATTATGAGAGATAAGAGATGAGACATGACAGATGAGAGATGGGACATAGACAAGAGAAAAGAAATGAGAGATGAGAGATATGACATAAGAGGTGATGATCGATGAGATATGAGACGTGACAAATGAGAGGTGAGAGGTAAAAGATGAGTGATAAGAGCCAATAGATGAGTGGTATGAGATAAGAGATGAGAGATGATGATGATAAGAGGTAAGAGATGAGAGATTACAGGTGAGCGATGATGATGATGAGAGGTAATGATGATTAGAGATGATAAATAAAAAATGCAAGATGAGAAGTGAGAGATAATAGATGAAAAACTAGAGGTAAGATGAGAGATTAGAGATTACGATGATGATTATTTTGATTATGAAGAGTGATGAGAGATGATAATGACGAGAGATCCCAGCCCCGGCACTTTCGTCAGTCGCTCTTTCCTCATGAGAGCAGCTGACACCTGACCCTGTTCTGACCCATGGCTCAAATGGATCCGGATACTTGGACATCAGTGAACTGCAACTTGAAACAGGCACAACCAACAGCCACACATCAACATCCTCGTGCTCATCATTCTACCATGATAGGATAGAAAGTGAAAGCAGTGCAACGGCACCCAGTTCCGATATCGTAGAAGTAGAAAAGAATACATTTAGGCGCTGTACAAAGTGTAGGTACAATTTCCAATTTGAATCGCTCACGTAGTGCCCTAGGGGACAAAAGAGCTGTAGATTAGGTTGCGTTAAAAAAAGAGATGAGACATGTCATATGAGAGTTGGGACATAGCATATAGACAAGAGGAATGAAATAAGAGGTGGGAGTCAATAGATGAGAGATGAGAGATATGAGATAAGAGATCATCATGATGAGATATGAGACATGACAGATGAGAGTTGAGAGGTAAGAGATGAGTGATAAGAGCCAATAGATGAGAGATATGAGATGAAAGATGAGAGATGATGATGATAAGAGATAAGAAATGAGAGATGAGAGATGAGATGCGAATTTAAAGATGAGAAATACAAGGTGATAGAAGAGAGTTAAGAGATGATGGTGACAGATGGCGATGATGATGATGATATGTAAATAAGAATTGAAAGATAAGAAGTGAGAGATAATAGATGAGAAATGAGAGGTGAGATAAGAGATTATAAATGACGATGATAATGATTTTGATTATGAAGACCGATGCTATATGATAATGATGAAAAGTGAGCGTCGATGGATGAGGAATGAGAGATATGAGATGAGAGATAATAATGATGAGAATGGGACACGTTCGTTGTTGTACTAGATTTGTAGTAATGAGCTGAATTTTAGTATGGTGAGAAGGTCAATTTTCCATTTCATTTGTGCAAAACGCGTGGGTATTATGATTCCTTGCCTAATCTGATGCTGTTCGAGCAAAACTTTCGATAACTATGTTGTTTATGTTGCAAGAAATGGAGAAAACAACAACACTGTTGCCTAAAGTTTTGCTCAAACAGCATCAAATTAGGCAAGGAATCATAATACCCACGCTTTTTGCTCCATTTCATTGCTGAAAAGGGGAATTAACCTTCTCATCATACTAACATTCAGCTCATTACTACAAATCTAGTACTTCATCAATCTGTCCTATTAAGAGAAAAGAGATGAGAGGTGAGAAGTAAGAAATTTAAATTGAGAGTTGAGGTATGAGAGATGGGAGATAATTAATGAGAGATGAGGAATGAGAGATGAGAAATAAGAGATGGGAGATGAAATATGAGAATTGAGAGATAAGAAATAATATATAAAAGACGGTGATGATTAGAGATGGTAGATGGTGATGATGATGATGATTTTGACTATGCTGAGAGATTAGAGACGACGATGATAATGATGAGAGATTAGACATAAGAGATATGTAATAAAAGATGAGAGGTTAGAGGTGAGAGGTGGGAGATAAAAGGTGAGGAATGAAATTCGATTGATGAGAGATAAGAGATATGAGCTAGGGTAAAAGAGACGATGATGAGAGAAGAGAGATAAGAGATAAGAAATGAAAATTGAGAGATGATAGATAAAAGATGGAGTTAGGAGATAAGAATTGAGGTAAGAAAGTTGAGAAATAATAGCTAATTAAGAGACGAATGCCGAGAATGGTAAAGTCTCTCTAAACAAAAAAAATAGATGAGAGATGGGAGAGTGTGATGATGAGAGATTAAAGATGATGATGAGAGATCATGATGATCAAATATAAGAAAAAAGAGATGACAGGGGCGAAATGAGATAATAGAATTGAGAAATAAGAGATAAGATATGAAAGATGGGAGACGAGATATGAGAAATCAGAGATAAGGGAACATAAAAGAAATAAGATATGATGATGATAGGAGCTGAAAGATTAGAGATGAGAGACGGCAGGTGAGAGATGAGATATTAGAACTGAGAGATGAGAGATAAGTAATAAAATGCCATCGAAGAGTACGCTAAAACACCTGCACTAAAACACGTTCGCTGCGCTGTCCCATTCTAACTACAGATCCAGCTGAACTCACAATCTGACATCCTTTATCGTCGAACGGCCGTTCTTCTCGATCTTTTTGCTTTTCATGGTCACCTTGCTCTGGAAGATTTTTAGAGCACAAGTTTTTCAAGAGAGGCACTCTCACTGACTGATCGTGGCTATTTCTTACTTTTTATACGGTTTCTTGAAGAAACACGTTTTCACATGGATTCGCGAATGAACACGGGTTTTACAACTTTCTCGTGCAAAGTGTTCACAAAGCAACTCCTACTAACAGGATGAAAGGGGATTTATAGGGAAAGGTTGCAAGGTGGTTGAAGAGTGGTAGGAGATGGGGGCGGATGATGATGTAAGAGGTCTGTAGGATTGAAAAGGGATGTGTGTGTGTGTGTGTGTTGGTCTGTTTGGTAGGGTGTGAGGTTAACTCATGAGGGGCTAGCAGGGGTTAAATTGGGGTTTTCCTAAAGGCGGTTCATGAAGTATGGTTTTGTAAAGAACTTATTTTAAGATGTTCTAGGTTATCCAATGGTTATCCAAGGACTCTCGCGAGTAAGCACCTTCAGATTGATGGTTTATTGTTACATCACTGAAACATTGCAACATTCCACAGGTCCTTAGAGCATACTTCTGTAGAGGCGTAGTTTGCGTAGATTTTCTAGGACCTCCAAGAACTTCCGCGAGTGCAGGTCTAAAAATCTACGAGCGTAATAAATAAATTGTTGCTACATTACTGAAGCGGTATAAAATCCTACAGATCCATGGAGCATACTCCTGTAGAGAACTGCTTTCCAAAAATGTCATCCTAGGTCATCCAAGGTGTTCCGCGAGAAAAGAATTTAAGATCTACAAGCGTAATAAATGGATTTTTGTTACATAACTGATATGCTGTAACATCCTACAGGTCCAGGGAGTAGTTCTGAAGCAAAGTTATTTTCAAAAATGTTCTAGGGTATCCAAGAACTTCCGTGAGAAAAGCCCTTAAGATCTATATGCGAAATCAATGGGTTATTGCTGCATTACTGATGCCGTGTAACATCGTCTAGGTCCAAGTTCTGTAGAGAACTACTTTCCAAGAAAATTTGAGATCATCCGACAACTTCCGCAAGTAATTATCCCGTAAGATCTACATGTATAATAATAGAATGTTAATGCATTACTGATGTAACATCCTACAGGTCTTTGGCGCGTGGTTCTGCAATCGTGATCTAGGTCATCCAAGAACTTCCGCAAGTAAGGGCCTGAAGATCTACTAGCATAATCAATGAGTTGTTGTTCCATTACTGATACGGTATAACATCATACAGGTTTATGGAACACGATTCTATGAAGATGTAATTCACAAAGAGGTTCTAGGTAATCTAAGAACTTCCGCGAGTAAAAGCCTTAAGATCTATAAGCGAAATCAATAGGTTAATTCTACATTACTGATGCAGTGTAACATCATATAGGTCCATGGAGCATGGTTCGGACAAGAACTAAACACACGGTTCTGTAAACGTGTACTAGGTTATTCAAGAACTTCCGCTAGTAAAGGCCTGAAGATCTACTAGCGTAATCAATCAATTGTTGGTACATTACTGATACGATGTAACACCATCCAGATTAATGGAACGTATTTATTTCTGTATCCCTCAAGGACTTACTTGTAGAGTTTGACCAGGAATTTCGTTCAGAGTTGCTCCAAGATTTCCGTTTGGATTTCGTCCGGAGTTCCTTCAGAAATACTGACCTGGGAGCGGACGTGGTGTGATGGTTAGAACTCTTGACCATCACGCCGAGGACCTGGGATCGAATCCCACTCCCGACAAACTCGCAAAATGTGAGTTCTTCCTTCGGAAGGGAAGTAAAGCGTTGGTTCCGAGATGAACTAGCCTAGGGCTAAAAATCTCGTTAATACAGATAAACAAAAATACTGACCTGACTCTAGGAGTTTTACCAGGAGTTTCTTCAGAAAATCTATCCAGAGTTCCTCCAGGAATTCCTTCAAGAATTTCTTCCGTAGTACTTCCAAAACATCCATCCAGAGTTTCTTTTGGGAAATCAGTTCAAAGTTCCTTCAGAAATTTCGTCCAGCAGTTTCTCAAGTAATTTTCTTTGCAGTTCTTCCAGCTTTTTTTTCTTAAACGCTTCATATACTTACTTTCACAATTCCTCCATTATCTTGTCCAAAGTTCCTCCAGGAATTGTGTACGTCGTTTCCTCAACAATTTCGTCTGAAGTTCCTGTAGCAATTCCTCCTGGTGTTCTTTCGTAAACTTCTTCCAGTACACACCGAAGATTTTTTACGGAGTACATGCTGGAATTTCATCCGGAGTTCCTTCCAAACTTCCTATAGCACCTCCTTCTGGAACTCCATGAAGAATTGCAACTGAACAAAGTGTAGAATAAGCATAAGTTAAAATACACATAAATAAAAACAAAAAAAAAAAATGCAACTGAATTTTAGCCCCTCCCCCCTTTACCGACGCTTCATAGACTAGGCGCCCCTCCGCCTTTTGCCAAAATTGGGAAAAACCCCTCCCTTGGCGCCACTTCTGTGCACGGGCCTGGTCAAGAATACCAACAGGAGTTTCGTCCGGAGTTCCTTTGAAATAACGTTTGCAGTTCGTTCGGAATTACACAGGGTTTCCTTCGGGAATTCCGTCCAGAGTTCCTTTGGGGTTATCGTCCGGAGTGCCTTCAACGATTCTTTCCGGAGCTCTTCAAGAAATGCCATACTGAGTTCCCCTACCACGAATTTTACCCGGACTTTCTCCATTAGTTTCCAAGGAATTCGTCCCAGTAATTCCTTCCAAAGTCCACTAAAATATTTTCGAAAGTGCTTCGAAGAATGTCACCGATTTTTCTAAGGACTTCTTTCCAGATTAACTCTAGCAACTCTAGAAAGAATTTGCTTGAATACTGCTGCAAGCAAACTCTGGAAAAATGTTGGAAGAGCTCCGTTAGGTGGTGTTGGAGTATATTTGGAATCAAATCCTGATTGAAATTGCCAGCATTCCTGGACACATTACGAACCACATGCCTGGAGGAACTTCGGACGGAATGGCTGGAGGAACACCGACAGAAATTCTTGTAGGAACCCCGGAAGAGAACGCAGGAGGAACTTCGGAAGGAAGTCCTGGAGGGAATCTTGAACAGTATTCTTTATCAAATCGCTTGCATTCTTGGAAGCACACCCGAAGATGTCCCTGGATAAACTCCAAAAAGAGTTCTTCGAGGCACTCTCGTAGGAAGGAGAAACTTTTTATGGGTTTCCATGAAGCTTTCCTTGTGGATGTCCAGAAGGAAGTAATTGGCGACTACGCAAGGAAGTCTTGAAAGATAAGCATTCTAATGGAAATTTTTAGAGGGAGCCCAAAAAGCATCATCGGAGAAATTTTTGGAGGTAATCCTGAATGCTTTCCAAACAATTTCTTCTGGAATTCTAGATGGTGAAGATGATGGATGTTTATGATACGGATGAGAGATGTTAAATGAAAGCTGAGAGATGAGAGGTGAGATGCAAGGCGAGATGGTGATGATGATAATTTTTATTGTGATTAAAGATGCGAGATGATTATAATTATGAGAGATAAGAGATGAGACGTGTCAGATGAGAGATGGGACACAGCATATAGACAAGAGAAAAGAAATGAGAGGTGAGAGCTGAGAGACGAGAGATACAAGATAAGGGATGTTGATGATGATGAGATATGAGACCCTAAAGATGAGAGTTGAGAAGTAAGAGATGAGTGATAAGAGCCAATAGATGAGAGATATGAGAGATGATGAGATGAGAGATGATGATGAGAGAAAATAAATAAGAGATAAGAGATAAGAGATGATAGATGATGATGAGATGATAATAGATAAGAGATGAAAGATGAGAGATGAAAGAAGAGAGAAGAGAGATTAGAATTGAGAGACGAGAGATGGAATGCGAAATTAAAAATGAGAGATAAAATATGACAGAAGAGAGATAAGAGATGAGAGATGATGATGACAGCTGGCGATGATGATGATGAGAGATAATGATGATTAGAGATGGTAAATAACAAATCCAAATATAGACCAAACAGGTCCGGGCCATTTTAAAGAAAAAAAAAATGAAAGATGAGAAGTGAAAAATGATAGATGAGAAACTAGAGGTGATATGATAGATAAGAGATGACGATGATGATGATTTTTATTATGAAGAGCGATGAGAGATGATAATGATGAGAGATGAGAGTTGATAGATGAGGAATGAGAGATGAGAGATAATGATGATGCGAGTTATGATAAAAGTGATAAGAGGTGAGGAATGAGAGATTTGATTTGAGAGTTGAGGAATGAGAGATGGGAGATGAAAAATGAGAGATGAGGAATGAGATATGAGAAATGGGAGATGAGATATGAGAGATGGGAGATGAGATATGAGAATTACGAGATAAGAAATAATATATAAGAGATGGTGATGATAAGAGATGGTAGATGGTGATGATGATGATGATTTTGACTACGATAAGAGATTAGAGACGACGATGATAATGATGAGAGATTAGACATGAGAGATATGAAATGAAAGATGAGAGGTTAGAGGTGAGAGGTGGGAGATAAGAGGTGAGGAATGAATGTCGGCAGATAAGAGATAACAGATATGGGCTAGGTGATATGAAACGATGATCAGAGATGAGAGATAAAAGATAAGAAATGAAAATTGAGAGATGATAGATAAGAGATAGAGTTAAGAGAAAAGAGTTGAGATAAGAGAGTTGAAAAATAATAGCTAAAAGATGATGATGATGAGATATGAAAAGTAAGAGATGGTGATGATGATGATGAGAGATGATGATTTTTAACGTTGATAAATGAGAGATGAAACATGAGGAGCGGGAGATGATAGATGAGAAATAAGAGATAAGAGGGGAGATAAAAGGTAGGGGTGATGACGACTTTAATTATAATGAGCGATGAGAGATGAGCCATCAGAGTCGATAGATGAGTGATAAATGAGGTGCGAAATGAGATATTAGAATTGAGAGATGAGATATGAGAAATGAGAGATAAGAGATGAGATATGAGAGGTGGGAGATAATATATGAGAAATGAGAGATAAGAGAACATTAAATAAATGAGAAATAGTGATGATGAGAGATGCAAGATTAGAGATGAGAGACGGAAGGGTCAGGAATTAAAGAACATGGTTTCTGTACAAAGGGACAGAATTTCAGGCATGAAAACTCCGGGAACGGACCAAGGTATTTGTAGTGAAGAGGTGCTCGTTGTACTTCGACATGAACTAGGAGCTTGGTAAAACAGAAGATCGGAATACTAGAAAAGCAGAATTCCAAAACACTAACAATCAGCAGACTACACAGTTCAGTAGGTCGGCTCCAGAGGCACGTTCTCCGTAGTTCTAGAAGATCATAATATCATGGATGCCTGAGGACGAGATGACTGACCGACTACTTAAAAGACTCCCAAAACAGTTTTGGAAGAAGGATTCGGAGAAGACTCCCGGAGATAATCTTCAGGGGAGTCTTTGAAGACAGACTTTGGAGAAGTTGCCTGGAGATGGACTTCGGGAATGTTTCGTGGTGACTTCAAAGAAATCACACAGATACAAACTTTGGAGAAGTTTCACCGAATCTGATATTTTCAAAGTTTCCCGGAGGCAGATAATGGGGATACCTCTTGGAGACAGACTTCTGATAAATCTTCCAGAGGCAGACTTTGTGCATGTCTTCCTGAAGCAGAAGATGAGGAAATTCTGTGGGCAAACGTCGATGAAGTCTTCCAAGGACAGACTTTGCAAAAGTCTTCTGGAGACAGACTTAGGGCAAGTCTCTCGGAGAAAGACTTAGTGATATTTACCTGGAGACATATTTAGAAAAGTCTCCTGGAGACAGACTTAGGGGAAACCTACCGGTGACAGACAAAGGAAGTCAACCCTAACAGGGAACATAGGGAAGTCTCATGGACAAAGACTCTCCAAAAACTCTCTGATACATACTTAGTGAAATATCCCGAAGATCGGCTTTGGCAAGCGTCTAGGAGACACATATAGAGAAACTCTCCTGGAGTCAGACTTTGTGAAAAGTTTTCCAGGTACTGTCTGTTGGGAAGTCGGTGTCTCAGATGGCCAAAATTTGGTCTACGTAGTTTTTGAACAGTTCCTTAGAAAAATGACAAAAAATTGAATAATTTATTTCAACGGAAAAAAGCCCATTTAAAATTATTCAGTTTTCTCCGCAATGTCTTGACCGAACCTCACCGGAACCATTTCTTCAATTCGCATAAATTTCCAATAAAATAAACAACCATAATCCCTTCGCGCCAATCAATCTTCGCACATGTGAGTGGAACTGGATCTGCAGCATGACATATTCATACGTTCCCGAACAAATGAAAGGCCCTTTTCTATTGTAAAACGACTTTATTCTCCCGAGTCGACATGGAAGACAAATGACTGGACATCAATAATGGCATTATTATCGCCCCGAAACGTTCAACTCGATCAACCACTTTTCGCCTGGACCTTTGAAATTCTTACATACGACTAGAACGAATCCAGTATGTGTGGTTGGTGAGTGTGACCCCATCGCCCCGGTTTTTATTGAGTCAATGGGGTGTGCCACTTCCGGCTTTCTCGCCCGAAACGGAGCAGAGTTTATTTAACTTTAATGAGCTGTGAATTATTTATCCTGTGACTTTTGCGGTATCGTAGTACAAATTTGAAAAAGGACAAACCGCTTTTATGACGCCCTGGTGGAAGTCCCTTTGTGTGCCGCGGGAGTATGTGTAGCAAATTCCATCCTCCCGTGTCCCGTATGGACACTTTCCACACTTTTCGGACGATAATAAATGTCATCACGGTCATAAAAGTTGTCCTACGAGTAGTCGCTAAATAGCTCGGACCGATTTCGAACTTTCAATTGTTCTCGGGGATGACAACTCAAACATCCACCTCCCACCCTTCAACGGTTCTAAATTCTGCAGACAGTCAGTGGCCTTTTTAATAAAATTCTACCGAATCAATTTAGCTTGTGTTAAATTGAGCCCATTACCGTCGTCGGCGTCGAAGGTTGTGTCCTTTCGTACTGGGGTAGGAGAGTTGGCTGCATGCCAGAGTCACTCGGTACGATCAGCGGAAATACCACGTGCTAATATTTTTCGCGCCAAACAATCGTCTCCACGCTCTTCGCCGCAACGCACCGTTGGAGTGGAAGAATTTTGCCGCTAGAACTCCCTCGGAGCAATATCCGCCGGAGCGTTGTCGGAGCGAAGGCGATGACAATTGAAAAATTATGCAAAATAGGCCAATAAATTACGAAATTATTTGATAACAGAACAACAATGTTTCGGGCGCTTTTTCTTCTGGGTACGGTAGAAGCATTTGGAAGCAGCGACGGGTAACTTCCTGCGATTTTTTTTTCTCCAGGCCACCGTCATCATACTGTATTATTGGAGACGATGATGGGCAATAGAATGGGAACGTGCCAGGAAGATAGAGAATCTGGTCTCATGAATGCGGGCATGTTTTGGATTGGAGACATCGTGAAGTGCATGCATATGCAAATATGTTTGGCTTTGGGGTGGAATGTTCCGAATCGGAAGATGCTTCAAAAAAGTTTTAAAACTGAAGCAAGTTACTAAGCTTTTACGAAACATAGGCCTTCGGAAGACTTCTATAAGTAATGTTTCCAAGAAATTTCTACAAATCTGTTTTCCGAAGATATTCTTGAAATCCGTGTTTGAAGACCTCCTCAAAATCTTTCTCCAACATACTTCTCTAAAATCTGTCTTTGGAAGACTTCCCCAAAACCGGTAAATATTCCTGAAGAATACTTTTGGATACATTTCCAAAAATTTTCTACAGGAAACAGTTTGCATCCATGAAACTCACCTGAAATATTGCTGCCAGACACTCTCTCGAAGTCTACATCTGGTAGAAGCTGTCCGTAAGAAAACATTCTGAACTGTGTTTACAAAGACTTTCTCAAAATCTGTCTAAAAACAACTTCACTATTGTCTGTCTCTGAGATATCTTTCGAAAGTATGTCTCTGGTAGACTTTCCCAAAGTTTAACTTCGAATAATTCCTCAGAATGTGGCTATGGGTGGGAGACAGTATGCCCCCGGGAGTTTATTTCTGGTAGAATCTATCTCGCAGAAACTATTAGAAAGTCTGTGTTCCAAGGCTTTCTCAAAATCTGTGCTCAAGGGGCTTCTCCAATGTCAGTCTACCGTAAACGTACACTACCCCAAAACTTTTCTTTGAGAGACTTTCCTTAAGCCTGACTATATCTGGTAGATATTTAAAAATTGTCCACGGAACTTCTCTATAATCTGTCTTTTTCTCAGAATCTATCAAGAAACTTTTTGGGCTGCAAAACGGTGAGTCGAAAAGGAAAGCGTCCAACATAGCTCTGGTCCTCACAAGTTCCTACCTCAAGCGATGACAAAGACCGCCAGCTAAGAGTTGTGTGCTTGGATGAGATCACCACCGCGGAGGAGCTCTCTGCTGTTCTTAAACAGCAGTGCAATGTGGACGCGCCAAGCGCATCGATCCACATCAGGCGAGGCCCAGCAGGTACGCAGATCGCGACGATCAAGATTCCAGTCGGGGAAGCGAAGAAAGCGACTGCTAAGGGCATGATTGAAGTCGGATGGTCGGAGTGCCCGCTTAGTGTATGTGAGCCGCCGGAAGTGTGCTTCAGGTGTTTCGGTCGAGGCCACAAGTCGTGGGCATGCAAAGGCCCTGATAGGAGCAAACTCTGCAGAAGATGCGGAGTAAAAGGCCACTTCGTCAGGGAGTGTAAATCGGCGCCAAAGTGTCTGATTTGCACGACGAACAAGGGCCATGCGACGGGTGGGCCTAAGTGCCCAAGCACAAGTGGACGTAACGGCCGAAAATGACGCAAGTCACACAGTTGAACCTGAATCACTGTGAAGCCGCGCAGCAGCTGTTGTGGCAATCCGCCTCGGAGTCGAGTATAGACATCGCGCTTCTTTCGGACCCATACCGCATCCCCCCCAATAACGGGAACTGGGTTGCGGATAAGGCCAAGAAAGCGGCGATCTGTACGACCGGTCGGTACCCGGTCCAGGAGATAATCTCCACGACGTGCGAGGGCTTCGCGATTGCGAAGATCGGCGTAGTCTACTACTGCAGCTGCTATGCCCCACCTAGGTGGCCGATAGGTCAGTTCTCGTCCATGCTAGATTCGCTGTCAAGCGCATTAGCTGGACTGAGCCCCTTGGTCATCGGTGGGGACTTTAACGCGTGGGCGGTCGAGTGGGGCAGTCGCTCTACGAACGAGAGAGGTTGGGCTCTACTCGAAGCTATGGCGGGATTGAACGTTGAGATCGCGAATGTCGGCAGTGTAAGCACTTTTAGCAGAAACGGTGCGGAGTCCATCATTGATGTGACCTTCTGGAGCCCAGAGCTTAACCCAAGCTCAGACTGGAGAGTCGATAGGTACACGCATAGTGATCACCTGGCGATTCGATACAGTATCGAACAGGGCGGTAGACGGCAGCAGTCGAGGATAACCGACACTCACCGAGGATGGCTAACCTCGAGTTTCCATAAGCCGGCATTTGTGGAGCGGCTGCTCATGGAGCAGAATACAGACTACTTGTCTAGCGACGGTCTAGTTGGTACCTTGAGACGAGCGTGTGATGCGGCCATGCCGAGGCGATCCATACCCAGGAATGGACGAAGACCGGTGTACTGGTGGTGTCAAGAAATCGCGGAGCTCCGTGCATCTTGCCACAGGGCAAGGAGAAGGATGCAGAGAGCCCGGACCGATTAGTCGAGAGCGGAGCGAGAGGTGGCATACAGGGCGGCAAAGTTGGCACTGAACAAAGAGATCAAGGCGCGTAAGCGGGCGTACTTCAACGATCTCTGTCAGACGGCCAACACAACCCCCTGGGGAGATGCATACCGCGTAGTCATGTGCAAAACGAAAGGCACATCTGCACCACCGGAACGCTCTCCCGCGATGCTGCAGAGGATTGTGGAAACGTTGTTCCCGCACCACGAGGTGAGACCATGGGCACCCACACCGCAAGACCATCCAGGTCCGAGTGAGGTTCCCCTAGTGACGAATGATGAGTTAGCCGCAATTGCAAAATCACTTAAGCTGAACAAGGCCCCGGGCCCGGATGGCATTCCGACGGTGGCTATTAAAGCGGCCATCGAAGCTAGCCCTGACATGGTCAGATCGGCTATGCAGAGATGCTTGGATAGAGGCGAGTTTCCGAAGAGGTGGAAAAGGCAAAAATTGGTTCTACTGCCCAAGCACGGGAAGCCACCAGGCGACCCGTCGGCTTATAGACCAATTTGCCTTTTAGACACGGCCGGGAAACTCCTAGAGCGGATCATTCTGTCAAGGTTATTGGTCTATACCGAGAGGTCGGACAACGCGGGGCTATCAGACAGCCAGTACGGGTTTCGCAAAGGTAGATCGACAGTGGATGCCATTAGGTCGGTGACTGGATTGGCCGAAATTGCGCTGCAGAAAAAGAGAAGAGGCATACGGTACTGCACGATCGTAACGCTAGACGTTAGAAACGCCTTCAATAGTGTAAGCTGGGCCGCCATAGAGAGCGCCATAACTCGCTTAGGTGTCCCGGCTGGCCTAAGGCGTATTCTGGGTAGTTACTTCCAGAACAGGGTGCTGATTTACAACACCGAGGAAGGCCAAAAACAGTACAATGTCACTGCGGGGGTACCGCAAGGATCCATCTTGGGTCCGGTACTGTGGAACGCGGCATACGATGGAGTACTGAAGCTAGCACTACCACCGGGAGTAAAGTTGGTTGGCTTCGCTGACGACATTACCCTGGTAGTTACGGTGAGTCGCTCGAAGAGGTGGAATTGACGGCAGCGCATGCGATTGACATAGTGGAGGGCTGGATGAGGTCGAGGCAACTGACACTCGCACACCACAAGACGGAGGTGGTGGTGGTGAACAACCGCCAGTCTGCACAGCAGGCAGTGGTCATCACGGGCGGGTGCTCGATCGAGTCCTGTCGCTCACTGAAGCTTCTTGGAGTCATGGTCGACGACAAGTTGAGCTTCAGTAGTCATGTCGAGTATGCTTGTAAGAGGGCGAGTGTAGCGGTTATGGCATTGTCTAGGATGATGTCAATTAGTTCGGCAGTTGTCTCGAGTAAGCGGAAGCTGCTCGCGGCAGTCGCGGTGTCCATACTACGGTATGGCGCCGCCGCATGGTCGAACGCGCTCAAGCTGCAGAGGAATGTTGACCGACTAGAGAGTGTACATAGGCTGATGTGCCTCAGGGTGGCCAGTGCATACCGGACTGTCTCGAAAGACGCGGTATGCGTGCTAGCGGGCATGATGCCGATAGCATTGGTGTTGGCCGAGGATGTTGAGTGCTACGATGAAAGAGGTACGAGAGGTGCGCGACGAAACGCCAGAACTTCGTCTATGGTGAAATGGCAAAGAGTCTGGGACTCTTCAACAAAGGGTAGGTGGACACACAGGCTCATACCGAGCGTGTCCCGGTGGACGTGTAGGCCCCATGGCGAAGTGAACTTTCACCTGACACAATTCCTGTCGGGCCATGGGTGCTTTAGGTGGTACTTGCACAGGTTCGGGCATGCAAACTCACCCTCATGCCCGGAGTGTGCAAACAGGGCGGAAACGGCGGAACATTTACTCTTCGAGTGCCCGCGTTTAGCGGAGCAGAGGTCGAGCATGTTAGAGGTATGCGGCAGGGATACTACTCCCGATAAAATTATTGAGAGGATGTGTACGGAGGTGGACGAGTAGAATGCCGTGTCGACCACGGTATCCACAATCGTGCTCCACCTCCAGAGGAAATGGCGGGCCGACCAACAGTTAGTCGAGTTGTCCCCCTAGAGATATGCCGTATGTGATGGCTGACAGATGATAGCGAGAGTGCGAAAGCACAGTCCCCCCCCCCCCTCCTCTACGAAGTAATCCCTAACGGGCTTGCCGCGGAGCAAGGTCAGGTAGTGCAGAATGTGGTTTTCCTACGGTGTTGCTAACCAACAGGTTTCCTCATTCTATATAAAAAAAAAGAGTTGTGTGCTTAGCTGGTAGTGCAGCCTGGGCACTATTGTCCTTCTGACTTTAGCTAGATTGAGGAGGTACGTCTCGAGCGTCTGTTCACCAAGGAGGTGCGGCTCAAAAAGCGTCTGTTCTGGCATCCAACACACGCCGACTGGAAGACACTGCGGTGAAAAGGTACTTCGTCGAGGAGCTAGAGAACCGTGCTGTGAATACTCCAGAAGGTGAAAGCGTAGAAGATCAAAAGAGCGCCATCAAAAACGCCTTCATCGCCACCGGCGAGAATAATTTGGGTGAGCTACGCACCCGAGAAAGCAGTGGATCACAGTTGGTACCAGGAGGAAGATAAAGGAGCGAAGGAACGCCAAAGCCGCGATGGAGCGAGCGAAAACACGAGGAGCCAAAGCCGTAGCCCGTCAGCACTATTCGGCTCTCGAGAAGGAAGTGAAACGCTCATGTAGACGGGACAAAAGAGCGTGGGCGGACTTCCTAGCCGACGAAGGCGAGGCAACCACAGGCGACATCCGTCTCCTCTACGATGTCTCACGTCGTCTCAGTGGGACTAAGATGAATGCTACGATGCACGTAAAAGACACTTCTGGACAGTTACTGACCGACCCAGCTGACCAGTTGAAACGCTGGTTTGAGCACTTAGGAAGCCTTTTTCAAGTGTCGGCCACGCCATCAATACTTCAGCATGATCCGCCAAGAGATCGACGCATTGCCCGTGTCAACACCGAAGCTCCATCAGTGCAGGAGACAGAAACAGTCATCCGTACCGTGAAATCGAACAGGGCCCCAGGGGTCGATCGCATATGAGCTGAGATGCTCAAAGCTGACCCCGTAGTATCCGCACAACTGCTGCATCAATTATTCTGCAACATATGGGAAACCTCGACATTTCCGGCCGACTGGATGCAAGGCGTCCTAGTAAAGGTACCCAAAAAGGGTGACCTGACTGTATGCGATAATTGGCGGGGTATCATGTTACTGTGTTACGTTCTCCAAGTCCTCTGAGATGTGATCTGGATACAGGAGAAGATTGACGCAACAAGCAGGATTTCGTGCCAGACGACCCTGTGTGGACCTGGACCATATTGTCACGCTTCATATCACCCTGGAGCAAATTATTGAATTCCAAGAGTCTCTCTACCTGATGTTCATTGATTTCGAAAAAGCTTTCGACCGTCTCAATCACGAAAACAAGTGGGAAGCCGTCAGGCGCAAGGGTGTCCTTTAGAAAACCGTCGGCTTTATTGATGCACGATACAGGGCATTTTCCTTCAGGGTGCTGCAAAACGATTTGTCCGATCCCATCCGGGTGCGACTGATCGTGAACCAAATCGTGGGTGGCAGCCTATTACCATGGAGCGCCTAAATGAATTCGAATTAGCTGATGACGTTATTCGCCTAGCTCAACGACGCTCTGATATGCATCTAGCCAATCGATCCACGGCCACAGGCCTCACCATCAACGTCAACAAGACAAAATCGGTGGATGTAAACATGGTCAACCTTCCAGCTGCACGGTAGCTGGGCAAGCAGTAGAGGATGTTGAAAGCTTCCAATGTCTTGGTAGCCAAATGGCGACCGATGGCAGCACCAAGATCGACATAGGTGCACGGATCAAGAATGCGAGGACTGTTGTTGCGAGTTTAGGAAATGTATGAAAAATACAACCAGATTAGTCGAAGCGCCAAAACCTGGATCTTTAACTAGAACGTAAATTCTGTGCTGCTGTACGCCAATGAAACTTGGTGTGTATCAGTGAAGAACACTCAACGGCGACAGGCCTTCAACAATAGATGTATGCGGTATATGATTCGTGCATGGTAGCCTCACAATTTGATCTCCAATGTGGAGCTCCATCATCAATGTCATCGAAAGCCGGTTGCGAAAGAAATTTGGAATTCAAACGGGGCGGAAACGAAAACTGCAAGCAAGCGTTAGTGACATTGACGATTTAAGCTGCCTTGGGAGTTCTTGCGTGCAGAGGAATGGCACTATAATCACACAATCGCACATGCTCCTCGGCTTATTACAGACGATTATGATCTCATCGGCATCGATCGTCGTAGGGCAGTACTCATCCGAAGAGGAAGACTGCGAGGCTTAGCTTAGCTTAGAGCTTAGCTTAGCTTAGCTTAGACTGACTGCACACATCTATGGTTGCTATTCCGTGATTGACCCGAACCAATGACAGTTGCACAATGAATCAACTGAATAATTGACTGGGAGTGGTCAATATTCTCACTGTGCACGCTTCAGAGACTCTCTTTAACGGTACAATAACGGCGCCGGCCACGTCCTTGCAGTCAGGTTGGAAGAGGGAAGGAATATTAGTAACAACCTTTGTTAAGTGAATGCCCGCGTTTACCGCTGCGACTCCACCAAAGGCTGCAGGAAGGAGTGTTTGTTAGTAGGAAAGGTATCGTTGGGTCTGGATTCACTTTGATAAGTAATATGACCTTCGTGTCATGCTGGTTGCCGCGCTATTGTTTGCTTTACGCGGAAAGCAAACAATTGACCATCCGCATCAGGTGGTCGCTTAATATTAACTGCAAACGACGCGACAAAATATGCAATCTAACTGGGCTTGCTTTTCAATAGTTCTCACTGCGGACGCGACGTACATAACATGAAAACGACCCGATCTGCTTCGAGCCACCAAAGCGAACTAGCTGGGCTGCTCTTTTCAATAGTTCTCACTGCGGACGCGACGTACATAACATGAAAACGACCCGATCTGCTTCGAGCCACCAAAGCGAACTAGCTGGGCTGCTCTTTTCAATAGTTCTCACTGCGGACGCGACGTACATAACATGAAAACGACCCGATCTGCTTCGAGCCACCAAAGCGAACTGGCTTGGCGCGCTTTTCAATATTTTTCACTACGGACGCGACGTACATAACATGAAAACGACCCGATCTGCTTCGAGCTACCAAAGCGAACTAGCTGGGCCAGTGTTGCCACAGGTACAGATTATTCTGTGAAAGTACAGATTTTATTCAACTTTTTGGTTCAGATTCTGTACGGTACAGATTACAGATTTTCAGCAAAAGGTACAGAATTGTACAGATTTTTTGAAATTGAGAAAAAATCATTAAAATTCAAATTTAAATCATTTTTAATACTGATATTTTTGTTTTTAAAGTTCAGAAATCGGTAACAGTATACGCAAATTAAGTGTTTTCATAGTTCAGCCTGAATGTAATGCTCTTTTTTTTGTGTATTTTAAGCGATTTTCAATCAAATGTGGTACAAATTTGGTACAGATTTTGGGTACAGATTTTTCGAATGTCTGGTACAGATAAAAAAGATTTTTGAGCCTCCGGTACAGATAAAAATGTGGCAACACTTGCTCTTTTCAATAGTTCTCACTGCGGACGCGACGTACATAACATGAAAACGACCCGATCTGCTTCGAGCCACCAAAGCGAACTCCCGAAGAGGAAGACTGCGAGGCTTGATGATAAACTCGACCAATACGAAGTACATGATTGCAGATAGAGATAGAGGAGTGATTAATGGGGATATGTTTGAAGTTGTTGAAAAATGTGCGTATCTTGTAACACTTGAGACATGTGACGATGATGTTCCCCGTGAAGTGAAAAGGCGCATTGCAGCTGCAAATAATATGTATGGAAGATGTATCGAAATGCGGTGAACATACTCGTCTTGTACAGCATTGAGCTACTCGAGATATCAATTCTCAATATCTCAAGTATAGACTGTCGCAGACACGTGATTGCTCATGCATGCTTCCCACCGACCGAACTGTGTAGCTTTCGACAGGAATATTCAAATTTCACCCCCCGGCACCCGGGCCTTCGGGGACAAAAGTCACCGACTCATCTTCCGCCAATATCGGTGAACTCTAAATTCAAATCGTGGCATCTTACATTATACTTCCCCCTGCTAGGCAAAAAAATTGTTGCCATATATCATCTAATTTGAATACATCACACAGTCTGATGAAAATTTTGAATAAAAATATGCTTATTAGGCAACAACTTGTTCTGCCGGAGCGGCGGATGCTGCTTTTTCCTTGTGGATGTGGATGCAAGCCATCGAAGGAAATAATTCATTTTCCCATATTTCTTCCTGTTTTGAATCTTCAGCTGATCAATTTTCGATAGGGTGCACTTGACTTGAGTAACTTATGAGTATCTCAACAAATTAGCACCTGACGAGGATCGACCGGAACACACCCATTTAAAAAGCTACTTCTTCCTCGTAGTCTAGCTTGTACCATCACGATCGCGATCACGCATTGAGTCATCCACTCGACAGTCCTTGGACTTGGACCGACTAGTCAGTGTGTAGAACCGAAAACAGAAGAGGAGAAAAGCAAACATCGCTCGCTTTCGGTTCGGCCGATCCCATAATTATTTAGGACCGCACTCTGCGCGCGGCGGTGGGCTTCTTGTTTCGCAGTTTTCCTATTTAATCGTTCAGGCAGAGGCAAATTGAGCGATGCAAAGAAGCGGATAAGAAAACGGTCAGCCCATGGCCAGACAAGTTCAAGCATGAATCATCAACCGGGCGGCGTGGCGGCAACGACTGTGGCTTGCGATCGAATGGTAAAGTGATCGTCGTTCGCAAGCAAAACTATCTTCTTCTTCCAGGTGGTTTGTCACTTTCTGACTGCTCTCGCTCGGAGAGTCGACGACGAGACGAGCCCCCGAACGGTTGGAAATTAATACACTCATTTCGTGTTGACCGCGTGCCCGGTTCAGAAGGGCGTCCATAAACCACTCCAATGATCATCTCAGAACCACCCTCCCTTTCAAGCACTCCAGTCCGGACAAAGATTTAAAAATCTGTATGGAACGTAGAGCTTGGCCATACCCCTCTTTCCAAAAAAAAAAAAAGTCTACCTGGGTTATGGACGGCCCCCTGGTGTTCTGGATTGCAGTGTGCAGGTCCACTGGCTGAGGTGTACGGAACGGTAAATGTTTATGGGTCTACACTACCATTTTTTTTTCTTCTTCTGCACATAGGTACGACACGGGCAGCGGTGTGGTGCTCTTCATATATTTTTGTTGTTGTTTAACAAGTCGATTGTTGGTTCGGCCAAACAGACGAGATTATGACTCATCTTCGACGCAGAGCGTGCGGGCTCAATTGGAGTTAGAGATTGCCGTCCACATTACAGACGATAATTATTGATTAAAATCTTGTAAGTCTTACCGCTGATCGTTTTTAAGACAGCTTTATAGAGATCTGGAAAATATCAAAACCGATTCATCGGAACACCAACGTTTTGTTTTGGGAGGTCATCTACCTTTGAACTAATTTATTTCTAGAAGTTGGCACAGTAAAGGCTGGCAATGGGACTCAGACCTTATAAGGTCCTTGTAAAGATTTATCGTGGTGCTAACATCGACTCCGACCACTATACAACGCCCAAAACTTTCCGTCATCAACAATGTACGGTACCGGCGACCGCCACAGTACAACCTAAGATTGACTAAAACAACCGGATGTCGCCTCAGCATGTGCGCAGAATCACGAGGCCGCGTTGCCAGACCAAGGCGAGCTCGATGAGATGCCTCTAGAGGACAGCTGGAGTACAGTGTAAGTAGCTATCAACGACGCAGCCGAGAGTACCATCGGGTACGAAGATCGGAATCAACAGAACGAATGGTTCGACGAAAAGTACATAATGGTTTTGGAGGAGAGGAGGAGCGCAGGCGGTAATGCTGCAGCAAGGGACCCGACAGAACCTGGAACGTAACAAACAGAAGCGGAAACAGTAGACCCGCCTCTTTCGGGAGAAAAAGCGGCACATGGAAGAAGTGGAGTGTGAAGAAATGGAACTGCTGTGCCGTTCCCAAAAAAACACGGAAGTTCTACCAGAAGCTCACCGCATCCCGCAACGGCTTCGTGCCGCGAGCCGAAATGTGCAGGGATAAGGATGGAGGCCTCTTGACGGACGGACGTGAGGTGATCGAAAGGGGGAAGCAGCACTTCGATCAGCAACTCAATGACGTGGCGAACGTAGGCACGGGACAGTGTTGGTAAACTCACACTCAAAGCACACTCATGAACCGCTCCTGCGTGAGCAAACTCGCGCGCGATTCTGAATCGTTTTCTCACGCGCGAGAATTTCAGTCAAAATCTCGCTCTCACGAGTCAAGCGCTGAAATCTCGTTCGCTTGTAAAACGAATCCAAATCAATTTGAACTGCATTCAATGTTGGTGTACGCTAGATTTGCTTTTGTTCTATCATACAATCCTAAAAACTTTGATGTAAATATTAAGAACCCCAAGATATAAAGCAATGAGTGAAATCATGAGTCAACTCATGCATGATTTTTTCGACGGTGATTTTGGCGAGTCAAGAATCGCGCGTGAAACAACTCAACCATGAGTTTTGAGAATATGAGTTTTTACCAACACTGGCACGGGAGACCACGATAACGGAGGAAACGACGACACCAATGCAGCGGAGGACGGAAATGAGCCAACTCCTACGCTGAGGGAAGTTAAGGATGCCATTCACCAGCTCAAAATCAACAAAGCAGCTGGTAAGGATGGTATCGCAGTACCCATCAAGATAGGCCCAAAAAAGTTGGCCACCTGTCTGCACCAGCTGATAGTTAGGATCTGGGAAGCCGAACGGCTACCGAAGGAGTAGAAGGAAGGGGTAATCTGCCCCATTCACAAGAAAGGCGACCATTTGGAATGTGAGTAACTTCAGAGCAATCACTATTTTGAATGCTGCCTACAAAGTGCTATCCCAGATCATCTTCCGTCGTCTGTCACCTACAACGAATGACTTCGTGGGAAGTTCAAGCCGGCCTCATCGACGGCCGGTCGACAACGGACCAGATCACCGCACGGCAGATCCTCCAGAAATGCCGTGAATACTCAAAGCATCCCTGTTCATCGACTTCAAAGCGGCATATGACAATATGGACCGGAAAATTATGGACGACAACGGCTTTCCTGGGAAGCTGACTAGACTGATTCAAGCAACGATGGACGGTGTGCAAAACTGCGTAAGGGTTTCGGGTGAACCATCCAGTTTGTTCGAATCTCGCCGGGGACTGCAACAAGGTGATGGACTCTCATGTCTACTCTTCAACATCGCTCTGGAAGGTGTGATGCGACGAGCCGGACTCATCAACTCAAAATCAGGTCAATTTAAGTGCTTTGCGGACGACATGGACATTATCGCCGGAACATTTGGAACGGTGACAGAGCTGTACACCCGCCTGAAACGCGAAGTAGTAAAGGTCGGACTGGTGGTGAATGCTTCAAAACAAAGTACAGGGGATGGCCAAAATGTTTGGGATAGGCAACTTTTTTTCTTCCACAAAAAAGTTCAACATGCTATAACTTTTCATAGAGTGCATCAAAAAATCTCAAATTTTAACTGTTTGTCAACCTATTATATGTGCATCATTGGTACAAATTTGGGCTCGATTGATTAATCTTTCGCATAGTTAGAACCGTTCGGGTAAAACACTATTTTTTAGACAACTCTTTTTTGAGCTGTCATATCTCGGAAACAAGTGAACCGAATTGAATGAAATTTTGTTCGTACACTAACAATAAACAAATGCTTCACAAACTATTAAAACAGATACTTTTTGAAAGTTGAAAAAAGTTATCATGGATAGACACTTTTTGGATTTTTCTCGAAAAAATTTAATTTTTTTACGTCAATGTCAATAAATTTTAGTGTTGATGTCCAAAGATTTTACACTTCAGTTCTCAAGTCATCTTCAATTAGATATATTTAAGCCAGTTTAGCTTAAAGGAAGAACACATTTAGTAATTTTTGTGTGGTATTGTAAATTTGACTAATTTTCCTCTACATGGACAAAAATTTAAACCCGGTATAACTTAATTCGCCGTGAAAAAATATTATATTTTATAACGTTGTATATTGATTGATGATTATAACGTTGTAATATATTGATACTTAAATATTGTTGATAAACGTTAAAAAATTCATTCAATTCGGTTCACTGGTTTCCGAGATATGACAGCTCAAAAATGAGTTGTCTAAAAAATAGTGTTTTACCGGAACGGTTCTAACTTCGTGAAAAACTATTCAAACGAGCCTAAATTTGTACCAATGATGCACATATAACAGGTTGATAAACAGTCAAAATTTTAGATTTTTTTATGCACTCTATAAAAAGTTACAGCATGTTGATTTTTTTTGTGGGGGAAAAAAAGTTGCCTATCCCAAACGTTTTGGCCACCCCCTGTACATGCTGGTAGGCGGAACCAAACACGACCGGATCCGTCTGGTAGTAATATTACGCTAGACGGGGATACCTTCAAGGTGGTGGAGGAATTCATCCACCTCGGTTCCTTACTGACGACTGACAACAACGTAAGTCGAAGGCGTACCATCAGTGGAAGTCGGGCCTACTACGGACTCCAGAAAAAACTGCGGTCTAAAAAGTTTCACCGACACACCAAATGCACCATGTACAAAACGCTAATGAGACCGATAGTCCTCCACGGATACGAGACATGGACCATCCTCGAGGAGGACCTGCAAGCACTCAAAGTTTTCGAGCGACGCGTGCTAAGGACGATCTTCGGCGGTATGCAGGAGAACGGTGTATGGCGGAGAAGGATGATTCACGAGCTCGCTGCTCGGCCAAAGCCGGAAGGATACGATGGGCAGGGCATGTTGCAAGAATGCCAGACAACAACCCTGTGAAGTTGGTGTTCGCGACAGATCCGGTTGGCACAAAAAGGCGTGGGGCGCAGAGAGTACGATGGGCGGTTCAGGTGGAGCGTGACTTGGCGAGCATCAAGCGTGACCGAAGATGGAGAACGACAGCCACAAACCAAGTATTGTAGCGTACTATTGATAATGTTTTGTCTTAAATGTGATGTTGAACAAATAAATGTAATGTATGTATAGTTGGGCTAACAGGTGCTATGGGGAATGCCGTTTCATCGGCTATCACCCACATCGTCTTGGGGTTACAGAGGAGGTGGCACGTGTGCTTGGAGAATAGCTAGTTTAGACACTATACAAGAGCTCCAAGCGTTTGGAGTTGGCTATGCAAGTCATAAAGGTGCTCTGCGGTCTAAATCGACCCTTATAGAGATTAAATGGCCGCGGGGAGAACATCCTGGTTACCCGGATAAAAACTAACCATAGGGTATTTGGTGAAAACCATTCCTGTACCATACAGTGTACCAGCTACAATATAGTGTATTGTAATGGAATGGTTCGCTAAAAGCTTTGCACATTGGTATCCGATCTTTATGTAACAATATATTATACTGTTTTTCTTACGTTTGAACCATTCACTATTCCGAAACAATCTTTTTCCGTGCATTTTTAATTATTTATTCAGTTTATGATTTTGTCCGTGCTTTGTTTTGTTTATGTTCGTGATATTTTTGTTGCAAAGGAAATGAAAGAGAAAAAAGTGAATAAGTTGAAACATCTATTTGAAGTCAATAAAATGTTTAAATAAAGTGGTAAACCAGGTGTCCTAAGGACTGCATATCCAAGAGATATGGTGGGCTAGGTATGTAGAGTGCGATGAGAGGAATACGAATGTAGGTCAACCCGGAAAGACGCAGTCCAGATTACCGTAAATCAGAGGATGAGTTCAACACTATTCTTTCTCTTCTTCTCTCATGTGAAATTGCCTTGTACAACAACCGAATTAAATGCGATTTATCTTTGACATTTTTAACATAAGGACTGGACACTGAAAAGACTTCTAATATAAGTGCGTCTTCGCTTTTTAACCTAACTTATAGTTGAATCGAACTTGACAGTTTTCTCATGAGTTGTTATGTACATATTTGATAGTTCAGTCAAACTGGAGCCTCAATATTGCAATAACGGTTAAGCACGCTGTAATGATACTTATGTACCTCGTCACCCACTTCATGCAACTACATTAGTGGTCTAATAACACTTAGCGCGCTAGGCATAGTTCCATCATGCCGCTCAAAGTGTTGCCACAAATAATGCTTAGTTTGCAAAACCCAGTTATCTGGCTGGTGGGACATGGGAGCCTAAGCTTCAACTGTTAATGCAATCAGAAGCTACTCAGACTTAGACGAGTTTAGGTTAGTTTGGCTAGAACTGCCATTATCGAAGGAAATTTTTTTTTTTGTTTTTATTTATGTGTATTTTAACTAGTTGCTAATTCTACACTATCGAAGGAACATGACGAGATAATATAACATTATATGGTTTATCTAATGTAAAACAATACAACATAACAAAAGAGAACCATTTCAAAACCATGATTAAATTTATAACCTGTAGTGAAATTACAATTAAAAACAATATATTTACGGTACATTTTATTGTTTGAAACCATACGTATACCATACAATGTACGGTATATTAAAGCCCACGTATCAGTATTTCAAACAATTCATTTACAATAAAATGTATGGTTTTGTAAAAAAATATATATGGAGAAAAATATTTTTTTTATATTGTTACGATACTTAACAACCCGTATAGTATATTGTAAAAATCTTATTTACAATTCACCATACAGTTGTCTACATTACATCTTATTGTTTTTGTATTTTTTATTTTTACAGTGGTGTTTATTGTAACAATATGGTTCTAAATAGTACTGTTACAATACAACATTTGGTTTTTCTACTGTATTTTTTATTCGGGTACTGTCTTGTGGTCGGTCTACGAGGAAGATCCGAACAGGTGGAGGCACCATGTCGGCACGTCATTCTGTGTGCTGTGCACGCATATCAGTTCTTGATATTTGCTGTGCAGCTGGAAGCATGTGTGGTGTCGACCCAGCCTGCCTTCCGAGGACAAAGAAAGTGGCAAGGCGGCTAGCGGTACCTTACATTGTTGATTTACGTAGAGTTTTAGGCGCAGTTTGACCTACACGGTAGCGGTAGAGAACCAGAGAATGTGGTCGATTTGGGATTCCATCTGCTGCGGGGATCTCCAGGTGTAACGATAAGTGAGGTTGTTTTGTAAGAAGGTGTTACGAATGACAATGTTCTTGGACAATGTTCTGTGGAATCCATGTATCAGCCTACGATCAAAGCTTCCGCTGGGGTATCAGGTATCAGAAGGCCGGCTCCACAGGCACGTTATCCTTCGTTGGGACATTTGTGCCATCGCCAGAATAATAGCCTATTTCATCATCTACCTGAGGGAAAAGGAAGGAAATAAGTATAAGGATGGGGATAAGGACAGGTAGGGAAATAGGAAAAGTACTCTGGAAGAGGATACTAACGCATAAGCGTACCACAATGGGTTCAAACAGCGCCCTGAGAAGCGATGGAATAATGACCAGGTACCCATACAAGGTGAACAGCGTTTGCTGAATTCAGCTCCTCGATTTGAGTTCGTCAAGTCATAACTATCTTCGACCTGGAGTTGACCGAAGCAAGTGCTTTAATAGCAGCCTGGCTATCTGAACAAAAGTATAGTACTTTACCCATTACGTGCTGCTGAAGCGCTGATTGCACTCCGCACATAAGAGCAAAGATTTCGGCCTGAAAAACGGTGCAGTGTCTACCAAGTGAGTAAGACAGATACAGCCTGAGCTCACGAGAATAAACACCAGCACCTGCTCGACCTTTGAGAAGGGAGCCATCAGTGTAACATATGAAGCTGAAATACTTCTTTCCAGATATCCAGATGTCCACTCTTCCCGGGAAGGGAATTTCGTGGAAAATGTCCTATATGGGAAATTAGGGGCTGTCCATTAATTACACAAGTTTACAAAATAAAACAAAAGTCGTGAACTTCTGTCAACGACCAACATTTTTGAAGCACAATTTAGTGCTGATTTCTAAACCGACCTTCAAAAAATTTTAAGTAGAACAGTTTTTGAGTTTTAGCTCAATATCGAGTTTTGCAACTTTTCAAAATGTGTAATTTACTAAAATTCAAATATATTGCATTTTGTTCAACCAATTTTAAATCTTTTTCCATAAATAAAAACCTGAATACAATGCCATTCGATCATCTGAATACAGCTTTTGCGTCAGATTGATGAAATTCAAGATATTGACGAGTTTTAGGGACGATCTTCTTAAATTTTAGCAAAATTCCCAAAATTTTTTGAAGAAATGTATTTTTTTCAATAATAAAAAAAAACAACTTAAAAATTCTTTCTCGACGTTTATTTGACATATCATATGTAGGCGAGTTACAATAAAAAATTCAGCTCAATCGGAGCATCAATTACGGAGAATGAGATGTTTGAAGTGAGCGACTTTGCTTAAAAATAGAACAAAAATCGATTTCAAATCATCAACCTTGTATGGAAAGTCGAAAAGAATTCCGCTCTACTGTATTTTTTTTCATTCGCGTTTTCGAACTCAGGGCATGATTCTACACCAAAAATGATCATCAGCTTACCGAGTTCAAAAATGCTGTAAACTAGTGTTACGTACGGGTTTATAGGGGGAGGAGAGTTTGAGAAATCTTACGCCTCATACAAAAATGTTTGGCTTATCATACAAAAAATCTTACAAGGGGGAGAGGGTGTAGAAAAATCGCAATAAACCCCTTACGTAATTAATGGACAGTCCCACAAGCGATTGTACGATCACTTAGAGCAAGGACAATTTTGTCCCAATTCACCAAAAGTGGAAACAACGAGGTGTGTGTTGAACTGCGGTTCACAGGAGTTTCCTCTAGTAGACCGAGTACCCGTAACCGGTAAGCGCAAGAAAGTGCTTCTTGTTTGAGATGAATGTGTAGTGAGGTAACGTCAAAGAGAACTTCAAGCGCTGCCGTGGGGGTTGAAGAGAACGTTCCAGACATCGCCATTAAGCACATCCTTTGCAGATGGCCTAACTTTGATTGGATCGTTCTCATTTCACCATTTTGCCACCACACAAGACATCCATAGGCCAATATTGGCCGAACAACAGTTGTGTAAATCCATTTGATATACTTGGGTTTAAGACCCCAAGTTGTACCAAAGGTTCGCCGGCATTACCCGAAGGCCATACAAGCTTTCTTGATTCTGAACTGAATGTGAGGTGTCCAGGAAAGCTTGGAATCAAGAATGACTCCAACGTACTTTACCTGTTCAGTCACATCGATTTCAGAATCAAAGAGACGCAAAGGTCGAACGCCATTACGATTTCGCCTTTCCGTAAAATGAACAATAGATGTTTTACTCGGATTTACCGAAAGGCCAAATTGGCGACACCAACCCTCAACTACCTGAAGAACGTTTTGCATCAGGTCGAAAAGGGTGGTGATACACATACCAACTAACAATGCTAGGTAGTCGTCGGCAAACCATAAACTTATTGAGTGTTTGTGGATGCCTCCAAGGGGGAGTCTTGTCAAAACTTTTGTGGAATCTCGTAGCAGATACGCTATTGAGGCAACTCAATAATAGCGGTTTTCCTATTATTGAGTTGTCTCAATAGCGTATCTGCTACGAGATTCCACAAAAGTTGTGACAAGACTCCCCCTCGGAGGCATCCACAAACACCCAATTTCATAATTCCAGCTAGACGCAATGTCGAGAAGAAACATAGGTCTTTGAGCATTTGATGAATCCAATTGGAAACCGTTGGAGATATTCCATGACTCCATGCGGCTTCCAATATGGCATCGAAAGGCACGTTGTCAAAGGCACCCTCGATATCTAAGAAAACACCCAAACAGGATTGCTTTTGAACGAATGCCTTCTCGATATCGTAAACAACCTTGTGTAAAAGAGTTACAGTGGACTTTCCAGATTGGTAAGCATGTTGATTCACATGAAGAGGCACATTGGCTAGATGAACATGACGGATGTGATGATCCACAATGCGTTCTAAGCATTTCAGAAGAAAAGAGGTCAAACTGATAGGTCTGAAGCTCTTTGTTTCTTCATACGACGCATGACCCACTTTTGGATTAAACTGTACAGTAATATCCCGCCAGGATTTGGGAATATACCCTGTAGCAAAACTGCAAACAAGTTTTTTTTTCAAAACATGTTTGAAATGATCAAATTTCTTCTGAAGCAAAATAGGATAATTTCCATCTGCCCCAGGAGATCTGAAAGGAGCAAAGCTAGTAAGTGCCCATTCAATCGATTCCAAAGTTATGATACTCCGAGCCGAAGCTAAAGAATCATAACCACAAGAAAAGACATCAGGTTCATCCGAAGATGTAATATCCACACATCCAGGGAAATGTGTGCGGAATAAGTATTCAAGAACTTCCTCATCAGAGGAAGTCAGATCGCCATTTGGCAAACGAAGTTCGTTCACTCGGAAATCCTTAGATTTCGCAAGAATTTGACCTCCACCAGGTAGCGGTAAGAGAACCAGAGAATGTGATCGATTTGAGATTCCATCTGCTGCGGTGATCTCCAGGTGTAACAATAAGTGAGGTTGTTATGGAATAAAGTGTTACGAATGACAATATTCTTGGACAATGTTCTGTGAAATCGATGTATCAGCCTACGATCAAAGCTCCTACCAAGGTTGGTTGTCCGAACATCCCTAAGGTTGCTCGTAGTTTCAAGATGGGAAAAGGCTAATGACCCCAATGGGGTGTGTACCAAAAAAGCGGTTTGCTGAACAACTTTTTATTATCTTGAAAAGAAAGTCTAAATCAACACATTCAATAATTCTGTTCAGAACGTTACCACCCTTTAGTTAGATCCATCGTAGCAAAAGTAGCAGCATATGATTTGCAAAAGTGCATCGTAATTCGCTTGAAATTAAAACGCAACGCATTATTCAAGTGCATGGCCGCTGCTGCTGCTGCAGCAGCAGCTATTGCCTCGTTAATATGCAATTTCCCTCAGCTATTCTTTCGCATACCGAACCCATTCGTTTCGCAATTTTTTGCCTGCAAATAGAAATAAATGTTCTGACGGATCAACAGCAGATGTTTTCGCTCTTTGCTGCTGTTTCTTCCCTATTTATCCCTGAGTATTCCTAGACCACGAGTGGTGGTGCTACGATTATGCATATCAGCGGAGTCATCGTCGCATTGAACCAGCAACCAACGATCCACACCGGGTAACTGCAACCATATAGGTACAAGTACCTACCAGCATGAAAATGCAGAGCGACCTGACGTCGGTCGTCGTCGTTGCGTCATATCGGAACTCTCGTGGCATCGTGGAAGACGGCGCGCAAACGATGATTGGAGAACAACTTGCTTACGCTTGTTTAGATTTCCGCTATTATATTTCAATTTAAATAATTCCTCTATTAATCAACGGAGCGTTTCGGGTTGAGATTTTCTTTTTTCTTTCAACGACTAGACCATGTTGCCTTTTTTGTTTGCCCCTCAACGAGCAACGGAGTCTTCAACGAAGCTGCAGCCTAAGGTGCACCGCTCTTTAGCGGAAGGCTCATGCCGCCGGTGATGACTCATCCGAGTTTGAGCCACTTTTCCCAGCTTCTCGATGGGCTCGTTGGTCCGCATGCATGGTGAAAGAGAGAGAGTAACGCTTTGTTTGACGATCCACTTCAGAAGAAATTCAGTTCACCTTTATCACTTCTGCGTAACATCCACCAGTCAGTGGGATCGTTGTCGGCCGGGATGTAACGAACTACAAAATGTGTGTTCACTGAGATTGATGTTTTGGCTCGGGTTTTCGGAGAAATGAAATGTGGGATCGAATTTGTTTCCATCTTTGACAAACATCGATGCGTCGTCGGTGAGAACAAACGATTGGAATATATTGACCGAGAGGTTGGTGTCGAAAAGGTGAGCGAAACAATGTAAGTAAGATTGAAATGAATGATACTGTTCATCGAAGTATGTTATTGTGATATACTGGTTGTTCAAACCCCTTTTAATATATATTGCTTGAACCTACTTTGAAATCATATGTTTACTCTCTGGATAGAAACAATTACTTGACTTAGTTTACACTGACTTGAGGTTGTACAACATCAATCTTGTTAGTTGGACAGTGATAGTGCATCGCCTTCACTTTCACTACGTCAATCGCTTCCAGTCACCGTTCCTCCAGCATACGATGCATATGCCCAGCCCACCGCAGCCTGCCGAGTTTTATTCGCTTCACTATATCCATTTCTTTATAAACGTGGTACAATTCGTAGTTCATGCGACGCCGCCAGATGACGTTCCTCAGTATACCGCAAAGTATTGTTCGCAGCACTTTAGGTTCGAAGACTCCAAAGGCTTTCCGATCAACTTCTCACCATGTCAACGATTCATGGCCGTATATGACGACCGAGAGAGTCAGAGCCTTGTACAACACTAGTTTTGTCTTCGTTCGCAGCCTAAGGACTGTTCATTTTATAAAGAGGACACCTTATTTGTGTGATATCTTTTTTATTTTTCAATAAAATCATTATCGGTTTTTTGCATAAATTTCCATAGCTATTCTACAGTGTAGGAAAAATATAACATTATACAAATTGTCCTTAGTTATGGAACTGAAGTGGTTTTCGTTAAAACTCAATAAAACCCCATTTCTCAAAATTCTACACAACTTTCCACATACATAACTTTAAAATTTTCATGAACTTTTCAATGTGTTGGGATCTAATACTATTCTTCTAAAGGTAGAATGTAATAGTTGGTCAGTAATAATGCACCAGGCATTATACAGCTTGATATAGTGAGTTGCCTTGTTATCAATGAAATTGATAAAAAATACTTATTTAAGTCCAGTGATGCAATAACACTACGGAATCAGTTCAAAATTTGTCCAGTAAAGAAGAGAATCGCATTCTAAATGATACCGAAGAAAAATATGCTTTAAAGTACATTCTTCATCATAAATTTAATACTTAATGATGGCCATAATGAAAAATTGCATACTTTTTGCTCCATATATGCAAGTTTTTGATTCTAGAGAAGCTTATTATTATTTTTTTTTCAGCAAGGTCTGACCCTATGTGATTATATACCTTATTTGAAAATAACTACATGTTAATTTTTATTTTCGACATCATTGTTACGTTGTATTTGCAATAGAGTACATCGTTATTTAGAAGAACCTTCATAGAACGAAGCGGTTTTATCTCCGGTAACTGCCATGAAGCACAGTAACCAAGCCAACAATGCTATCAAGAAGCGGTTTTCTGCATTTGAATTTGCATTATTAGTACTTTCGACTAGATCCATTGAAAACATTCAAAATTTAATATTTTTATACATTTTTGTTTAACAAATAAATTTTATTCTGAAAATCGAGTCCAATTTGTAACTTTAATATCTCAACAACCATTATTCCGATTAGGTTTATATTTTGCCAGAATATGTATCACTCAAACTGCTGCAGCATGGCAAACACTTTTTTGCAATTAAAAACGATACACCGATGTTTTACAGAAATTTTGTGTTTATCTTTAGTTTTTGGGAATTGAAAAATTGATCTCTCGAAACACTTTGCCACATTTCTATGAAGTTCAATAATTTTAATCCAATTTATTTATGGTTATTATCTGCTAATATAATGTACTGAACAACTAACTAAGGCTGCTCAAATTTGAACTACGCGTTTTCTTTTTATAGCCTTGCAAAGTTGTCCTCTTTATAAAATGAACAGTCCTTATGGGATTTCAATTGGTTTCGCAGGCCGTGAAAGGCCCCATTCACAACCGCAATCCGTCTTCTCACTCACTTCATTATCGCACGTTATTAAGCATTCGTCCACAACATTAAACTTTTTACCACCTAGTACCACTTCATCACCTCTGACCGAAATAGGGGCAAATAAAAAGGCCTGCTCGGAGTGCCTGCGATAGAGGTCCAGTACGAACCCGTGGGTTGACGCCTACATGATAGCTAAGGGTTTTTTCTCGAGCCCTTGGCGACCTTTCGTAGGGCCGCTGTGGACTGGGACTGGCGATTAGAAACTTGCTGGGATTGCAAATTCTATAGCGTAGCTAAGGCTTCAGGTTCGGACGGAGTTCCAAACATGGTCCCAAAATAGCAATGGCAAAGGTTCTTGGGATCAGCTGATCAGAATACAGCAATGTAGAAATGTTTGTATGACGGAGTCTTCCCGGTGTTTTGGAAGCGGAGGAGGCTGGTCCGAGAATCTTCTCGGTAACTCGTCAGAAAATAGACCAATATGTATACTGGCTCAACACGGCAACGAAAGTGTTCGAAAGGATATTTCTCAACAAACTTTTGAGGTACACTCGAGCAACCAGTTTGACTTCCGGGATGGTACGGGATTTACGAGGAAAGATGCATGCAGTGCCTTCAAATTCTTTGACGACTTTGACGATTTGTTCTAGCGTCACCCTAAAAAAACTATGGGAAAAATTTGGGCAAAACAGTTTTTTCGCTTTATCTTTTTTATTTCAATTTTCTCATCAAAGTCGCCAAAGAACCACTTTTAGAGCTTCCAAAAACGCACATTTTCGTGCGCTGAGAATGTTGCTACGTCATTCCGTTCAAAAGATATTGATGATTTTCTAGAAAAAATAGGCACTTTTCAAGTATTTTTTACTTGAGTTACAAAAATAACACCTCTCTATTTTTTTTATATATTTTATAACAATATTTCTTCTTTTGAATGCTGGAAAAAGATATTTTTTATCTTTGCCCCAACCCGTAAGGACTGTTCATTAAAGAAAGTGGACATCTGTTTACCAATAGTTTAGAGTTAAAACTAAACAAAAAAATGTTAATTTTTGCTCAGTGTGTAAAAACATTGTTCACTTCGGCAACACATTCAAAGAAAACGGAATAAAATGAGAAGTTTTGAGCGATGGGTTGGATTACCTCATCGACTAGCAGATAAATTCTGCACAAATGGTGTTCCAAAAAAAATGTCGTTTCGAGAATGGGCATACTAGTACACTTCCGGGACTGCAATTTTTCAACGCTGAGCAGGGGACAGATGTGCTGGATGATGTAGGGTACAGAAGAACCGAAAAAAATGGGAAAAAGTTTTTGGTGTGGCAAGCCAATTGTTCATGCGTCTTAAACAGTTCTTCGTATTTCACAACAGGAACAATCAATGGTGAAAATAACATAAAAGAATGCATAAAAAAACGACTTCTACCTATCTATCGAAAACATACGGATCCTCCATTGTTTTGGCCAGATCTAGCATCCGCTCATTACACTTCTACTACACTAGAGCTGCACAAGACGAAAAAAGTCGATTTTGTCGAAAAATGGCAAAATCCACGAAACTTCCCTGAACTGCGTCCTGTGAAAAGATACTGAACAATAATTAAGCGGCATCTCAAGAAAGATGGAAGAGAAGCAAGCTCTGTTGATTACTTCAAGAAAATTTGGTCTGCGGTACAACGAAAGGTTACGGAGAAAGTTGTGCAGAATCTAATGGGAGGTATCAAGAGGAAAGTCCGAGCGTTCTTCAGAAATGCGAAGTAAATGATCAAACTCACGTGAATTCGGCCACATATATGTTGATTGTCTTATATAAAAAATAAACTTATGAATTTGTTCGAAGATAAATATTTTCTATTGAAAAACAGGTGTCCACTTTCTTTATTGAACAGTCCTTAATATCGCCTTTTGAATAAACTATGATTTTTAAAGAAAATCACTCATAACTTCTGAACCAAAAGAGATAGCGATCGTTTCAGCTCACGAAACGACGCGTTTTCGAATGTTCTACAAGTGATTCTTAGGCGACTTTGATGAGAAATTAAAACTGAAAAAGTTAAAGCCAGAAAACCTGTTTTTCTTGAATCACCCTAAGCTAATTCAGAAATATATCTCTAGATCGGTCAATTTAAAAGCTACAAAAAAACTGTCTTCAGCAAACTTCCTCAAAATTGATAGGTCTCCAACTTTTCCGAAGAATGTATATAGTTATTCTTGCAAATAAAAAAGTTTGGTTTTCAATTTCTGTTAAAATATGGACCACCCTAATTTTCGTGTACATTGGAAAATGGGCCTTATTATTAGCAACAACTTTGTAGAAGACCATATTTGTCTAAAAAATCATTTGAAGGCGCTGCATGCATCTTTCCTTGTAAATCTGGTTCGTGGACCATTGTGCACTGTTATGGAATCTCCAACGTCAGTTTTACTGACCTCGAAAGCACTCCGTTAAACACTTGGGGCTGGGGTTGATGATTAGGCGTACAAAAGAACCAAATCCACCACTATATGTAGTGGCACTGTTCCGGATGATTTCCAATAGATCTGCGCTGTATGTCAGTAAACGTATGTTTCTGGCTGGTGTCACCTCATCTATACTGAGGAATTCTAGAAGGAATTTCAGAAGAAATCCATGATAGAATTCCAGGAAGAACTCCAGGAGAAATTCTTGAAAGAATTCCAGAGAGAATTCCAGAAGGAATTGCAGAGGGAATTCTAAAAGCAATTTCATAAGGAACTCTAAAAATATTCCAGAGAGAATTCCAGGAAGTATTTCAAAGCGAATTCCAGAAGAAATTTCAAATGTAATTCCTAAAGGAAATCCAGAAGGAATTCCAGTACTTTCAAAAGAAGTAAAATAAGGAATTCCAAAGGGAATTCAAGAGGAAATTCCAAAAGGAATTCGTGAGGAAAATAGAGCAGGAATTCCAGAGGATATTCCTTAGGAAATTCCAGAGAGAATTCCAGAGGGATTTCCAGATGGAATTCCCGAGAGAATTTCAGAAAGAATTTCAGAGGGAATTTCAGAAAGATTTCCAGAGGGAATTCCAGAGAGAATTCCAGAGGAAATTCCAGAGGAATTTCAGAAAGAATTCCAGAGGAAAATCCAGAAAGCATTCCAGAGCGAATTTCAGAAAGATTTCCAGAAGGAATTCCAGAAAGAATTCCAGAGAGAATTCAAGAGAATTCCAGTGGGAATTCTAGAGGAAATTCCAGAGGGAATTCCAGTGGGAATTCCAGAAGGAGTTCCAGAGGGAGTTCCAGAGGGAATTCCAGAGAGAATTCCAGAGGAAATTCCAGAAGGATTTCCAGAGAGAATTCCAGAGGGAGTTCCAGAGGAAAATCCAGAGGGAACTCCAGAGGGAATTCCAGAAGGAATTCCAAAGGAAATGTCAGAAGGAATTCCAGAGGAAATGCCAGTGGGAATTCCAGAGGGAATTCCAGTGGGAATTCCAGTGGGAATTCCAGAGGGAGTTCCAGAGGGAATTCCAGATGGAATTCCAGAGGAAATTCCAGACGGAATTCCAGACGATATTCCAGACGTAATTACAGACGGATTTCCAGAGGGAATTCCAGACGAAATTCCAGAGGGAATTCCAGACGGAATACCAGACGAAATTCCAGACGGAATTCCAGAGGGAATTCCAGAAGGAAATCCAGACGGAATTCCAGAGGGAATTCCAGACGGTATATCGAACGAAATTCCAGACGGAATGCCAGAGGGAATTCCAGACGGAATTCCTTAGGGAAGTCCAGAAGGAACTCCAGTGGGAATTCCAGAAAGAATTCCAGAGGGAATTCCGGAAGGAAATCCAGAGAGAATTCCAGAAGCAACTCCAGAGGGAATTCCAGAAGGAATTCCAGAGGGAATTCCTGAAGGAATTCCAGAGGGAATTCCAGAAGGAATTCCAGAGGGAATTCTAGAAGGAATTCCAGAGGGGATTCCAGAAGGAATTCCAGAGGGAAATTCCAAAGGAAAGGTCCAGAAGGAATTCTAGAGGAAATTCCAGAAAGAATTACAGAGTGAATTCATGAAAGCATTTCGGAGGAAATTTCTTAAGGAAGTCTATAAGGAATTCCAAAATGAATTCCAGAAGGATTTCCAAAGGAAGTTCAAGAAGGAATTCCACGAGGAATTCCAGAAGGAATCCCAGAGGGAATTTCCAGATTCCTTTTGAAATTCCTTCTGGAAATCCCCCTGGAATTCCTTCTGGAATTACCTCTGGATTTTTTTCTGGAAATTGCTCTGGATTTCTTTCTGGAACTCTCTCTGGAATTCCTTCTGGAATTTCTTAAGGAATTTTCTCTGAAATTCCTTCTAGAATTCGTGAGGAATTAAGAGAAAGAATTCCAGAGAAAAATTACTTAAGAAATTTCAGGGGAAACTCCAGAAGGAATTCCAGAGGGAATTCCAGAAGGAATTCCGGAGGGAATTCTGAATAATTACGGAATTCATTCTGGAGTTTCCTGTGAAATTCCTTCTGGAATTCTTTCTCGAGTTTCTTCTGGACTTTCTTCTGGAATTCTTTTTTAAATTCCCCCTGGAATTGCTTCTGGAATTCCTCCTACAATTTTCTTTGGAAACCCTCCCGGAATTTCTTCTGGGATTCCTTCTGGATTTTTTTCGGGAATTATTTCTGGGATTCTTCTGGAATACTTATTGAATTTCTTCTGGAATACTTTCCGGAATTCCTTCTGAAATTTTTGCAGAAATTCCTTCTGGAATTCTTGTCGGATGTCCTTCTGGAATTCTTTCTACAATTCCTTATCGAAATCATCTAGGAATTTTTTATGGAATTGCTTCTAAAATTCCTACTGAAATTAACTCTGAATTCCCTTGTGGAAATCCTTTTAGAATGGATTTTGGAATAACTTCTGAAATTTCTTTTAGAATTTCATCGAGAATTGCTAGAATTCCTTTGAAAAGTCTATCATGAGTTTTCTTCTGGAATTTTCCTTGAATTCGGCGGATCCTTTCTCGAGCTTATCCTGAAATTCTCTGTGGAATTGCTTCTGGAATACTAACTGAAATTCTTGTTAAGATTTCTGCTGGGATTTCTTCAAGTGTTATTGCTGGAATGCCTCTGCCTAGAATTACTCATTCCTGTTGGAATCCGAGCACTTGAACAGATTGAGAATAGTTTTACAGATTTTGCGAAAAGATCATCTGATAACTCCGCCTAGGGTCTCCAGTAACTAGGCTATTATTAAGGCTATGGATCGCCAATCCGGAGACGGCGGGTTCGATTCCCGTTCCGGTCGAGAAAATTTTCTCTACTCCCTGGGCATAGTGAATCATTGTACTTGCCACACAATGTACAAATTCATGCAATGGCAGGCAAAGAAAGCCCTTCAATTAATAACTGCGGAAGTGCTCAAAGAACACTAAGTTGAAGAGAGGCAGGCCAAGTTCCAATGCGAACACCGTGCCACAAAGAAGAAGAACTCCGCCTGGTATTTTTCTTGAATTATACTCTTCGTTAGAAGTGCCTCCTGGAATTCCTTATGGTATCCATTCTGGAATGACTGCTATTCCTCCTATAAAATCTACTAAAATTCCTGCTGGAATTCTTGCTGGATTTTTTCCTGGAATTATTCTTAGAATTCCTCCTAAAATCCTAACAGGTGGGATTATAAAGGATTACTTCTCAAGTTTCTACTAGAATTTCTTCTGGAGTTGTCTTGGAATTATGTCAACAATTTCTCTTAGATTCCTGCAGGATTTGCTTCAGAGAGTATTTAGTAAATCCAAAAATTCGCACTGTCAGAAGGTGTCATCCACCTCTTCCAAACTATTCTTGAGATTAGATCCTAAAGCCCAAGGGTGTAACGGTACTGCTTTCATTAAAAGCTATGATTTGTAATCCATCATGTTTAGTAAGTCTTCTGAAAGTATCAGTGGTTGTTTTAATCAACTAAGCTTCATAACAGTAAAGAATAGTGGTCTTAGGAGTAGTGTTGTTGATCTGGAATAACTATCTCAAAACTGTCTTAAAATGACTCAGAATATACCAGGGGGATTACAGATTACAGTTTAAAGTTCATTGTGAGAATAACTACTGTAACTATCAAGTGCTAAACTTCAGGATAGTTTGGACGACCCTCAATGTCCCAAAGGTTCATAATAATATATAGTAGACTTCAGGTTGGTCCAGTCACCGCGACTGATTATTAAACGTTACTCAGTATGTCAGATATAGCTGATGTTACGAGTGTAGACCTGAAGTTCTGAACTCAAAGACAGTTTGGCTGACCTGTAACATTCGCATAGTGTCTCTAAATGACATTTGAGGCTTAAAAAGCTTCACGGATCTCAGCAGCTTATGCTATGCTATTATTTATGGTGAAAACACATAAAGTATTTATTTTAGATTTGAAGGACTTTATTATATAGAACAGTTTGGATGAACCTGAATGACCCAAAGGTTTATAATAAAAAAGTAAACTTCAGCTTGGACCAGTAACCACGGATAAATATGCAACGTTACTCAGTATAGCAGATATGGATGTTGTTACGAGTGTAGACCTGAAGTCCTGCACGCCAAGGTAGTTTGGCTGACCTGGAATATCCCTGTAGTGTCCCTAATCGGCATATGGAATTTCAAGAGCTTCGCGGATCCTAGCAGATTATGCAATACTATTATTTATGGCGAACGCAAAAAGTTTTTCTTGTAGATTTAAAGGACTTCATTATAATACAGTTTGGACGACCCTGAATGTCCCAAAGGTTCATAATAAGCTAGTAGACTTCAGATTGCTGCAGTAACTGCGGTTGATTATGCAGCGTTACTCAGATGGATACTGTTACGAGTGTAGACCTGAAGTCCTGAATTCCAAGGCAGTTTGGCTGACCTGGAACATTCGCATAGTGTCTCTAAATGACATTATAGATGTCAAGAGCTTCACGGATCCCAGTAGGTTATGCAGTGCTACTATTTGTGGTAAAAATACATAAAATTACTCTTTCAGATTTGAAGGACTTTACTATATGACAGTTTGGAACACCCAGAACATTCCACAATATAAAAAACTTTTTGATATTCTTGACAAAGGCTAAATGAATACATATAAACGTAACCCATATCCATATTCAGCTTTTAGAACAACTGATTGACATACCAGTGCATTTTTCTAAATTTCATGGTGTTCCGATGTTCTAGGTTATCAATGCAGTTCCAAATACAAATGCTCCCATTTTTTCTAATAGAGGACTCAATTTGCAAAAACTTTGCCGAAGACAGTATTTTGTTTTATCGAATGGGTGAATTTATACAGCCGTTTCTATGTTGGGATCATATATGACCCCTCCGGCTCCAAAGGGTCAAGGCACTTCCCATTGCCCGATTTTTCGGATTTTGGCACGAATCAAACCGGAGTTTTGGCAAAGGTTGCTATTAAAAATGGTCCGGATCGGTCGATGTGTTCCAAGGTTATGACCGTTTTAGTGACCTGGACCAACACCGGCGAAACTGGCCATAAATTCTACGTTGTTGACCAGTGTTTGGACGAAAAAGTGATAAGTGAACCACTCGGAAGTTTTTCTTCCCTTTTGTTGGCTCTGTTTCAATTACCAAGCGGTGTATGTTCTCTCGTCGAGTCGCATGATTCACGAAGGAACACAAAGAAGATACTCCGATATAGACAAGCTGCGGCGATGAGCGGGCATCGCTAAGTGTAACACTTACCGATGATCTCTTATCGTTCGCTTGGGACAACTGTGAATAATCGTTATTTTTATCAGTATTTAATGCATTTTCGCTTTAAAAACGTGAACTACTATTTAATTTAACTGTATGCTTGACGTTGCAGGTTTTGTAATCACAATAAAAAATAATTATGGCAATAAAAATATTCTTACCGAATGCATCGCTTTCATTGGCGTCATTGAGCATCTTCTCTCTTGATTGCGCTCTCGTATCGAACCGGACAAGAGAATGAACAGCATTTCGAGGAGCGCTCCCGAGCATGTCGGTTCAAGAAATGTTACATTCGCGAATGTATCACTTGCTGAGCATGGACCATTCAGTGGTTCGCGATAAAAATCCACACACTGTTGTTGACCCAAAATTCAATATTGCGGCCTAATATTCAAGATGGTGGTTGTCTAATTGGGGTTTTGACTCTAAAACCATACAATATGGGTATATTTGGTACGGGGAAGATGTCTAGAGGTATGGTAACCAGAAAATCCAAGATGGTGGCCCAAAATTCAAGATGGCGGCTATTAAATGGATTTTTTGGCTTCGAAACCACGTAATATGAGTATATTAAATATGAAGAATATATCTGGAGTCAAAAAACGGCGACCTGGTGATCTTAAATTTAAGATGGCGGTCCAAAATTCAAGATGGCAGATGTTTAAGAGAGTTGTAGGCTCTAAAACCATGCAATATGAGTATATTTGATATTGGCAAGATGTCTGGACTCCCAAAATTAAAGATGGCGCATGCTCAATGGAGTTGTAGGCTACACAATCATTCAATGTGGGTATATTTAATATAAGGATTTGGGGTTTCGAAGGCATGAGACAGGGGCTATCACCGCTAGGTGGATTAATTATATTTTTTTAAATGGGGTTCCAGCTGCATTTTTGACGATTGAATGCCGTAAAAATATCAACATTTGCTTCCTAATCTGATAACTCTAACTTAAGTATTGAATACATTTTAAGAAGTATATGGCTGATATGCGTCAAATACTTAAAATTTCAGTACCAGTCGACTGATACTTTTTTTTTTTAAATTTCCTAAACAAGTTCAGGCCGATAAAGTCAGCATCAAATTTCCAGTGTCTGAAATTTATCACTTCTCGCAGCATTTCCCATAAATGCAAATGATATTCAAAACTGCCCAGCGAATTTATGGCTCACATCGTAATTTTCCAGCTATTCGTCCCTAATCGGCAGTGTCTTTATCTGTCACCCGAAAGAAGCGACGCAATTCACCATCTATCAAATTTATTGGTTCCACGTATTAACGCGGACACTCTCCTGTTGTTACTCTGCCCATACCTACTCTCGGTCCGCTGCAATTACCCATCCGAGTCCGCGTAAAAAAATAACAGGACAAACTCAATCTAGTTATTTACGATAATGTCCATTTTATTGTTATTCGACGCTCACAAATTGCAACGAATAAACCGAAACGCAACACGCAGCGAGGACAGGAGTGTCATATTTTGTCCTGTTGCTCATTTGAAATTCAAAATCATCGAGAGAGCGTCCTTTTCTGTGTTTTCCCCCGGTCCTCCAGTCCAAATAAAAAAGTGAAAACAATTCACAGTTGGTCCCGACGGAAACGGTAAACCGATCCGCCGAAAAACCTCAATGAAATTAATTTTCACGGTTCCTTCGTTCTTCAACTTCTACCAGCTCGAACGAATCTTCACACCTTTCCGAAGGGAACCGCACCGGGTGTCCCTCTCTTCCCGAAATAAAAACGGGAACCGCAATCCATCACTTCCACTTGGACCACCCTTTGGTCGCCACGGTCCTCGGGAAAAAGAGCAACCTCTAAAACAATTAACTACATGTTGATTACAATGTTAACATGTTAATTACGTCCAACAAGAGCCAAGCGACTCCGATGGGAAGCGGAAATAAATTTCCAGTTCTCTAATGACCATTGCGCTCGCACTCTCCGGGGAAATTTAGGCTCCTAAATAGTGGCAACGGTATTGTATGTAGGTCTCGTAAGCCAATAAATTATCCCGCTCGGTCCGATGCAAATGAGGTTGGTTTATTTCTTTTAATTACTGGAAATCCCGGGACCGGGCCGCTGGACCGCAACCTGGTTCGAAGGCGACCAAGGACCGGAATTTGCCGAAAGGGATTCCTATTCGCTAGGAGGGGACGACGACGACGCGGCGGTACGCACTACTGACTGTCGAGTAAGATGTCCTGCCTTGTCCTTTTGTGCGTCCGCCGTCCCTCGGAGTGCGGGAAAATTGGAATCTTATTTTGATTTAATGTTATGGGATGCGATTTTTGGTCGCTGGTTTCGGACTGGGAAATGTGGAAGGGTTTCAGGTCATTGTCGAGCTTGAATGGGTTTCTGGGGAAGAGTTTTCACGGTAGGGTCCGCTAATGGGCTTCCCATTGTTGCCGATTGGTTCATTATGAGATTCGAATGCCAAGTAGGTTGTCGTTTAGTCTTATTTAATTTTAATTTACTTTTTTAAATATACGTTACTTGTCTTCCAAATGCTCACCTTTCTTTCGACCCTGGAATTCCTCCTGGAATTCCCTGGAATTCCGCGAGCATATTGGCAGGTTGCCATGTCAGCCGAAAGAGAGATGGATAGGAATAGGAATGATCATGGCGTGGGCTTGGAGTGAGTTTGGCTTTCTATTCCGCAGATTCGTGTTCTGTAACTAAGTTGGTTAAAGCACCGGTCTAGCGAATACCGCGTCGTGGATCCGAATCCCACCAGAACGCGATTTTTTCGCAATTTCATCTCTCAATTTGCCAATAAATCAACATTCTGTGTATCCTTATTTTCAAATTATTCCCAGTACAGAGATTTCGGGTGAAATTGATCGACGCGAGGGCAATTTTTATTTGTCAAAATTAAGCTTTGAACTTAAACAATTTGTAGAAAATGATCATGATCTGGCTCAAGGGTTATTGAATGATGAGTTTACAGGTTTTAGGGGTAGGCGGGGCAATATGGACACCCTAAGGTTTTTGCCAACTTTACCTGGCAAGATGTCAAAAAAGTTTAGTTTTTTGATACATGTATCCTTTTAAAGTCTATTTAGCATCTATTGCATAAGAATGCTCACGAAGAAAAATGATTTATCCATTTCAAAAAATGTTTTGAAAAATGTTAGTTTTTCATGACCGACTTCAAGCATACGGGGCAATATGGACACCATGAGGCTTTTACGAATTCCGTACATTATTTACACCTATAAAGTCATTTCATTACAAAACAACTATTATGGATGAAAAATACGCCGAAGTTGTTCATTTTTGTTCAGTTAATTTAAATTCAGGCTGTTTTGGATAAAGCTTCGTTTTTGTCGGCATGTACAGCTGTGCCTAGAACAACTATTTTCCACTTCTGTCGTTTTTTGACCAATTTGTTTCACCCTATGTCTACTATAGTGAACATTTAACCAAAAATATACTGAAATCGAAGAATTTGGTTGTTGGTTTGTGATTGAGGTTGTATTTTTCCCTTGCCGCTTTTTTCAAAAAGGTGAGTGTCCATTTTGCCCCGGCAGCAGAAGATATTTCCAAACTCGTTTTTTGATATAATAAAGAAGAAAATATAAACATGTTAAGCATGTAGATTAGGGTGGCCCACACTTATATGAAAAACAAAAATTTCGAAAAATGCCAAGTCTTACCTCCTAAATCAGTTGTTTTGGACTCCCAGAAGCTACGTTCAAAATTTGAGCAAAATCGGTTGAGCCTAAGGGGGCGCTCAAAACGCTTGAAGTTTGTATGGGAAAACTTAGCCAAATGTATGCAGAAATTTTAAGTTTTTGAATTTTGCCGCTAGGGGGCGCTGTAAGCGTTCAATAAATAAACCCATTGGTATTATTGTAGGTGACTATATGCCTAAGAACTTTGTCGAAGACCGCAAAATGATCCGACGGCTGTGAAAAAAGTTATACCCTAGGCAATGTGAGGCAAAGTATCAAGATTTCATTATTGATATTATTCCTTTACATGTATTGGAAAATCAACAATAAAGTTTATCCTCACTTTACCTAGGGTATAACTTTTTTCACAGACGTTGGATTACTTTGCGGTCTTCGACAAAGTTGTTTGGTATATAGTTACCTACAATAATACCAAAAGGTTTGATCATTGAACGCTTACAGCGCCACCTAGCGGCAAAATTCGAAAACTTAAAATTTCTGCATACATTTGGCCAAGTTTTCCCATACAAACTTCAAGCGTTTTGAGCGCCCCCTTAGGCTCAACCGTTTTTACTCAAATTTTGAACGTAGCTTCTGGGAGTCTAAAACAACTGATTTAGGAGGTAAGACTTGACATTTTTCGAAATTTTTGTTTTTCATATAAGTGTGGGCCACCTTAATGTAGATACAGCAAAACTACTTGCATGTGTTCTAGAAATATCAGGTTTTATTCGACCTGCAATAAATTAATCACTAAATCTTATTTTAGGTGGTGTGAAAATTATAATTTCCATGCCCAAAAAACGGAGGACGCTACTTTTTCGTGTAAAATCAAGTATAATTTTAATTTCGAATATTTCTTTCCTGAAACTACGTTTTAGACAAATGGACTATATTCTCCATTCATTAAGAGTTCAAAAAAGTTCGCATATATCAAAATATTGAGAGTGTCCATTCTGCCCCGGGTGTCCATATTGCCCCGCCTACCCCTACAGCTAATAAGTCACATATTTCTGTATTAAATTAAATATTTTCTGAAACTGCGTGTTAGGTGAATTACTAAGACACTTTCATACTTTTGTTTCGCACATAGAATATATATTTGAATGAATTTTTATAGCTGCAAGTGTTCGCTAAGCCCGATTTCGTAATCAAAAGTTCTATAAATAATGATATTTATGTATAAAATTGTACTTTTTCTAAAGTAATGACTTGTTCAGTATGAAAATTGCAAACTTTTAGGCGTTTTCTTAAGATTTCTGGAGCTCGATTTGAATAGGTCGTATGTGCTTTTGTCGATATAAAATTCGATCAGTTTATTTCAGTCATTGTAGCATTATGGCAGATATTTTGCAAACTTTTAATGATGGAACAGAAAGCCTGTTTTGTGAGGATTCTGCTGTATGCATCAACTTTGCTCAATTTCAACGGTTTTCGCTATAATAAGCGAATCCAACTGATCGAATTTTTAATCGACAAAAGCACATACGACCTATTCAAATCGAGCTCCAAATTTATTAAAATTTATATATATATATATAATTAAGACTTAACAAAACTTGTATAAGTTTTTCAAAGCTTTTCGCATTCTGGGGTGGTTAATTCGGATGGAAAATTTATTATTTTCAGCACTTACAAAGACATTTCACTGACTGATCAATTTCACCCCGAAACTAAAATTTCTGATATTTTATTTTAATTGATATTTATTGCAATAAAATGATTGACAGTAAAAGTTTCAACCTCGTTGACTGATGAAACCCATGGTCGTACTTGTTTTAAAGCATTGAGTTTGACCTTATCGATAACTATTCAAAAATTAGAAGCCAAAAACTGTGAAAAGCGATCAATTTCACCCGAAATCACGATATGTAAAGTCATGCCAGCAAATTTCTACAAGCCTGTAAAGGACAACAAATACATCAGTCGGATGTAATTGTTTGCAAAATACATTGTTTAGGTTGAAAGAAAGGTGAGCATTTGGAAGACAAGTAACGCATATTTAAAAAAAATAAATGAAAATTAAGTAAGACTAAACGACAACCTACTTGGCATTCGAATCTCATAATGAACCAATCGGCAACAATGGGAAGCCCATTAGCAAACCCTACCGTGAAAACTCTTCCCCAGAAACCCATTCAAGCTCGACAATGACCTGAAACCCTTCCACATTTCCCAGTCCGAAACCAGCGACCAAAAATCGCATCCCATAACATTAAATCAAAATAAGATTCCAATTTCCCGCACTCCGAGGGACGGCGGACGCACAAAAGGACAAGGCAGGACATCTTACTCGACAGTCAGTAGTGCGTACCGCCGCGTCGTCGTCGTCCCCTCCTAGCGAATAGGAATCCCTTTGGGCGAATTCCGGTCCTTGGTCGCCTTCGAACCAGGTTCCAGTGGGATTCCAGGAGGAATTCCAGGAGGAATTCCAGTGGTATTCCCGGAGAAATTCCAGTGGTATTCCAGGAGGAATTCCAGTGGTATTCCAGGAGGAATTCCAGGGGAATTCCAGGAGGAATTCCAGGGGAATTCCAGGAGGAATTCCAGGGGAATTCCAGGAGGAATTCCAGGGGAATTCCAGGAGGAATTCCAGGAGGAATTCCAGGGGAATTCCAGGAGGAATTCCAGGGGAATTCCAGGAGGAATTCCAGGGGAATTCCAGGAGGAATTCCAAGGGAATTCCAGGAGGAATTCCAGGGGAATTCCATGAGGAATTCCAGGGGAATTCCAGGAGGAATTCCAGGGGAATTCCAGGAGGAATTCCAGGGGAATTACAGGAGGAATTCCAGGGGAATTCCAGGAGGAATTCCAGGGGAATTCCAGGAGGAATTCCAGGGGAATTCCAGGAGGAATTCCAGGGGAATTCCAGGAGGAATTCCAGGGGAATTCCAGGAGGAATTCCAGGGGAATTCCAGGAGGAATTCCAGGGGAATTCCAGGAGGAATTCCAGGGGAATTCCAGGAGGAATTCCAGGGGAATTCCAGGAGGAATTCCAGGGGAATTCCAGGAGGAATTCCAGGGGAATTCCAGGAGGAATTCCAGGGGAATTCCAGGAGGAATTCCAGGGGAATTCCAGGAGGAATTCCAGGGGAATTCCAGGAGGAATTCCAGGGGAATTCCAGGAGGAATTCCAGGGGAATTCCAGGGGAATTCCAGGAGGAATTCCAGGGGAATTTCAGGAGGAATTCCAGGGGAATTCCAGGAGGAATTCCAGGGGAATTCCAGGAGGAATTCCAGGGGAATTCCAGGAGGAATTCCAGGGGAATTCCAGGAGGAATTCCAGGGGAATTCCAGGAGGAATTCCATGGGAATTCCAGGAGGAATTCCAGGGGAATTCCAGGAGGAATTCCAGGGGAATTCCAGGAGGAATTCCAGGGGAATTCCAGGAGGAATTCCAGGGGAATTCCAGGAGGAATTCCAGGGGAATTCCAGGAGGAATTCCAGGGGAATTCCAGGGGAATTCCAGGGGAATTCCAGGAGGAATTCCAGGGGAATTCCAGGAGGAATTCCAGGGGAATTCCAGGAGGAATTCCAGGGGAATTCCAGGAGGAATTCCAGGGGAATTCCAGGAGGAATTCCAGGGGAATTCCAGGAGGAATTCCAGGGGAATTCCAGGAGGAATTCCAGGGGAATTCCAGGAGGAATTCCAGGGGAATTCCAGGAGGAATTCCAGGGGAATTCCAGGAGGAATTCCAGGGGAATTCCAGGAGGAATTCCAGGGGAATTCCAGGAGGAATTCCAGGGGAATTCCAGCAGGAATTCCAGGGGAATTCCAGCAGGAATTCCAGGGGAATTCCAGCAGGAATTCCAGGGGAATTCCAGCAGGAATTCCAGGGGAATTCCAGCAGGAATTCCAGGGGAATTCCAGGAGGAATTCCAGGGGAATTCCAGGAGGAATTCCAGGGGAATTCCAGGAGGAATTCCAGGGGAATTCCAGGAGGAATTCCAGGGGAATTCCAGGAGGAATTCCAGGGGAATTCCAGGAGGAATTCCAGGGGAATTCCAGGAGGAATTCCAGGGGAATTCCAGGAGGAATTCCAGGGGAATTCCAGGAGGAATTCCAGGAGAATTCCAGGGGAATTCCAGAAGGAATTCCAAGGGAATTCCAGGAGTAATTCCAGGCGAATTCCAGGAGGAATTCCAGGGGAATTCTAGGAGGAATTCCAGGGGAATTCCAGGAGGAATTCCAGGAGGAATTCCAGGGGAATTCCAGGAGGAATTCCAGGGGAATTCCAGGAGGAATTCCAGGGGAATTCCAGGAGGAATTCCAGGGGAATTCCAGGAGGAATTCCAGGGGAATTCCAGGAGGAATTCCAGGGGAATTCCAGGAGGAATTCCAGGGGAATTCCAGGAGGAATTCCAGGGGAATTCCAGGAGGAATTCCAGGGGAATTCCAGGAGGAATTCCAGGGGAATTCCAGGAGGAATTCCAGGAGGAATTCCAGGGGAATTCCAGCAGGAATTCCAGGGGAATTCCAGGAGGAATTCCAGGGGAATTCCAGGAGGAATTCTAGGGGAATTCCAGGAAGAATTCCAGGGGAATTCCAGGAGGAATTCCAGGGGAATTCCAGGAGGAATTCCAGGGGAATTCCAGGAGGAATTCCAGGGGAATTCCAGGGGAATTCCAGGAGGAATTCCAGGGGAATTCCAGGAGGAATTCCAGGGGAATTCCAGGAGGAATTCCAGGGGAATTCCAGGAGGAATTCCAGGGGAATTCCAGGAGGAATTCCAGGGGAATTCCAGGAGGAATTCCAGGGGAATTCCAGCAGGAATTCCAGGGGAATTCCAGCAGGAATTCCAGGGGAATTCCAGCAGGAATTCCAGGGGAATTCCAGCAGGAATTCCAGGGGAATTCCAGCAGGAATTCCAGGGGAATTCCAGCAGGAATTCCAGGGGAATTCCAGCAGGAATTCCAGGGGAATTCCAGCAGGAATTCCAGGGGAATTCCAGGAGGAATTCCAGGGCAATTCCAGGAGGAATTCCAGGGGAATTCCAGGAGGAATTCCAGGGGAATTCCAGGAGGAATTCCAGGGGAATTCCAGGAGGAATTCCAGGGGAATTCCAGGAGGAATTCCAGGGGAATTCCAGGAGGAATTCCAGGGGAATTCCAGGAGGAATTCCAGGGGAATTCCAGGAGGAATTCCAGGGGAATTCCAGGAGGAATTCTAGGGAAGTTCCAGGAGGAATTTTAGGGAAAGTCCAGGAGGAATTTCAGGGGAATTCCAGGAGGAATTCCAGGGGAATTCCAGGAGGAATTCCAGGGGAATTCCAGGAGGAATTCTAGGGAAGTTTCAGGAGGAATTGTAGGTAAGTTCCAGGAGGAATTCCAGGGGAACTGCAGGAGGAAATCCAGGAGGAATTCCAGGGGAATTACAGGAGTTCCAGAAGAATTCCAGGAGGAATTCCAGGGGAGTTCCGGGGGAATTCCAGGAGGATATCCAAAAAAAATATGTAGGAGGAGTTCCTGGAGAAATTGTTGAAGGATTCCATTAGGATTAATATTCCAGTTCTAGGGGAAATTCCAGAAGGAATTCCAGGAGCATTCGAGGAGGAACACCAGAGTGAAATCCAGAATGAATCCCATGAGGATTTCCAGGAAGTATATGGTATTCATATATCACTAAACTTGGTCATGGGGCAAAAGGAATTCCAGTGAGTAATCTTTAGCAGAGTTAGCGGAAGAATATGTGAAGAATTTGAATCAGACATTCCTAAAATAATTTTGATATGCATCTGATGGAGGAATCCCCGCAAAATCTCTGGGCATATTCAAAGAATTCATTGCAAATAAAGCACACTCAGAGGATTTTCAGGATGAGTCTTTAAATAAATCACAGTAAAAGCCAGAAAGATATCCAGAAAAAATTGATGAATTTCAGGAACAGGTCTTGGAAGATTTCCTTGATAAGTTCGAGGATAAAGCATTGCGTTCCTGTAGGATAAATCTCCAACAAAATTCCATCAGAAATCCATAGAAAAATTTCAGGATAAAGCACTTGATTAACTCAAAAAGGAATCCATGGAAAAACTTTAACGAAAATTAACAGTTGGAAAATCATTAGCATAACACTTAAAAGAAGTACTGAAGAAATATTTTGAAATGTGCCAGGAAGAATCTTCAAAGAAATATCTGGATAAATTCCAGAAGGAATGCCTAAAAAAACCTCCAGCGAGAATCCAGAGGAGAATTTTACCATAAATTCCTGGAGGAATGGCAAAGAATTAGAGTAGAAATCCCATCAAATCTGTTATGACAAGTCCTTGGATGTATAGCAAGAAGGAACCCTGGAAGTGCCTCAAGAAGTTTAGGAAGTTTATAAAGAATCTTTGACGAAATATCTGCAAAAGTTCAAAAAGTAATCCCTGGAATAATTTCAAGGAGAAATCTTTTTATAACTCCAGAAGCAATGTTTGGAATAAATTCTGAAGAAATTCCTGAAGTAGATTCAGGAGGAACTGTTGGAAGGTCCTAGAGGAGAATCCCAACAGGTGCTCCAGAGTGAATCCTTGGAGTTATTCAAATTATTATTGAATAGTTAAAAAAATGTTGGAGATATTGAATCAGTATTGTGTTGTATACAACACAACAATGTAGGTCAGTGGCCAGGCCCTGCAAGATTTGACGAGCATAGAGAGGAATCCAGCCACGGATTAAATGATTCAGAAAACCGATCTAAAAATCGTACAGAATTCTGTTGAAAAATTAATATTGTTCAAACATACTTAAACTAATTGAGCTCGATTTTCAATCAACCACCAACAATAGCCACACACGCGTAAAGTGTCCAGCTCAAACAATGGAAATCCTCTGCCACACCGCCGAAGGGGTCGAAATTTTTCAATCCGACGCTCGTGCCATGATTTTTTTATCAATCAAAAACTCCAATGAAACCGGACGCCAGTCGGTCACTGTGCATCATCGATTTGACACCGAACGTCGGCCGGAAAAATGATAATTTATTTTTAATGAACTTTTCCGAAACTGCTCACTTTTTTATAATTCTGCCCGGCGCGTACACGAAATCGATGAAGAGGGTTCGAGTTCAGATTTTGGGTGCTGGTTGGTTGGTGGTGGTAATCCGATATCTGAGAAAAAAAAACTGTTTCGGACATTATTGGGTGGTGCGTGTGTGAAAATGAGTTTTCTTACCCCTCAGGACGAACGGCCGGTAGGACATTTCCAGCAACAATAGATGGACAATCAAAGGGCGCTGGACGAAAACGAACGGTCGGTGGTTGGTGCATGTTTTGGGTTAAGTGGAAAGGTCTTTTTCCGGTCCGAGTTTCGGTTTGACTGGTTGCGGAAGTCGGCTGCATCCGGAAGGGTGGGAACCACGGATCGGGTTGCGGTGAGCGTGCTTTTGGGTGGACTTTAGTTGCGTGTGAGGAAAAGGGGTTTTCGGATGTTTTAGTTTGTGTACAGTGATAAATCAACGTGATTCTTGGTTGTTGAACGCAGACATGAAATGTGAACCGGCTTTGTTGGCACACTTGGGACGTAATTAGCGAGTTGACGCTGTGTCCACTTTAATAAGGGTGAAACAAAAAGTTGCACTTTTCTTCTTCTTTTTTTTTCCTTCCCTAAATTCACCTCCGAAAATTCCTGTAAGGATCAGACATTGCTCCAGGGATGTTTAACCATTTATAACTTTCAGAAATTGTGCAAGAACTTTTTTCAAGTATACTTCCAGAAGTATCTCAGGAGATCTTCCAGAGTTTGCTTCCAAACATCTTCCAGAAAACCCTTCAGAAATTCAAGAATTCTTCCAGTATCTTTGGCTGTAATTTCTACATGGATTCCTGCAGAAATGTTTTTAAAGAATTCTTTCAGAAATTGCTCCGAGGTTTTACTCACAAATTCCTCAAGGGTGTCCTTTGGAAATCTCTTTTGAAATTTTCACAGAAACTCCTTCAGCCATTTTCCTTCAATTTCGCCAAACAATTCTCATATTTTTTTTCTAGGAATTTCTACAGAGCCATTCCAAAGAGTTCCTCCAGGTATTTTTCAGGAATTGGTTTAGGAATTTTTCGAATGATAACTACAGGAACTGTTTCCCAGAATTTAGTTCAAGAATCTCTTCAACAAATTTTCAAAAAAAAATTCTTATAATCTCCAGAGTTATTTTCAGGTATTTATAAAAAGTACTTTTTTGAGAATCCGTAGATGAATATCTAAAAGAATTCCTGCAAGAAACTCTGAAGGTAACGCATGACAAATTCCAAAAAGAAACTTGCCAGAAAATTTTTCTGTAACACATGACGAAATTTTCCAATGGATTCCTGGAGGAATCCTTGAAATAATTTCCAAAAGAATTACCGGAAAATAATTTTCAAATGTAAAAAATCTATGGAAAACAATTTGAGAAAATCCCTTGCTGACATTCATGAAAAAATTCTTGATTAAGGAGTCTCTGGAGATATTTCTGAAGGAATTCCTGATGAAATGTTTGAAGGAATCCATTGAGGAATTTCCAAACAAAATTTGGAGATTTTTTGTTTTGAATAAATCTTCTATCTAACTACTGTAAAAATCTCTGGGGGTATTCTGAACGAATCTCTTGTAGGAATATCTATAAGAATTCATGAAGGAATTCTAGATGGAGTTACTGGGGAAATTCCTGGAAGAATTACTGGAAAAATTCTTTTAGAAACCCTTTGTGAAATTTCTTTAAGAATTTCCAAATAAATGTTCAGAAATATTCTTGGAAAAATCCGTTACAAAGGAATTTGGAGGATTATCGCAACGAATTTTACGGAGGAGTTTGTGAACGTGTTTTTTAAAGAATTCCTGAAAGGCTTTCTGGAGTAATACTTGAACTTCTGTTAAGATTCCTAGAAAATCTCACGAGACATTTCCAAACGAATTTCTGTTGAAGTTTCTGGAAATTATTCAGGAATAAATTCATTATATTTTTTTAAATCTGTTTTAATCCTAGAGGTATCCTTGGAAGAGATCCTGGAGATATTTTGGGGAAAGGAATAAATGAATTTTCGCAAAAATCTTCGGAGGAATCACAAAAAAAAATCATGAAAGAACTTCAGGAGACGTTCCTTAAAGAAATTTATTTTAGAACCTCTGAAGGAATTTTTAAAGGAAACTAACCCATTTACAAATTTAAAACTTTTTTTAAGGAACTGAGAGCATGCTTCAAGAGTGCTTCTGAATGTATATTTGCAAGATTTTTTTTTTTTTCAAAAACTCCATCGAGACATTTCTGGACTATTTCTAAACTCTTTATTTTCTGAAAATCAAAACCCTGTAAGAATGTAATTCCCGAAGAAATTTCTTAAAAAATAAATAGAAGAATTTCTTAAGCATGGAAGGTTTTCTGGAAGAATTCTTCATGAAATTTCTGTAGCTTCTTATACTAGAGAAATTTCTGAAGGATATTCTGGAGGAATTTCTGACGAAATTAATGACAGTGTTTTGAAAGAATCCGTGGAAAAATTACTGAAAGAAATCTCTGGAGGAACTCTAGAATAATTCTTGAAAAAGTTCTTGTAGTGAAATTTATCTCCCAGTTTGTCGATTCGACGCACTTTTCCTTCAGATGTTTCCAGTTTTTACGTCGGTTACAGGGGATTTCAGAGAAATTACAAGACGATTTAGGGTATTTCAACGGCGTTCCAGGGGCTTCAGGAGCGTTCCAGGGAGTTATATGGCCGTTCTTGGGAGTTCCAAGATGTTTAAGGAGCGTTCTAGAGAATTCCAAGGAGTTCAGTGGGATTCAAGGTGGTTCCAGGGGGCTTCAGGGGCATTCCAAGGCAATCTAAGGGATTTGGGGGGCGTCAAGGGGTTTCTATGAATTTTAAGGGCATTCCAGAGGGAATAGGTACGTTCCTGGGAGCTCAAAAGAGTTTCAGGAGTGTTGCAAGGGGACTCAGGGGCGTTCTGGGGCATTCCAGGGTGCCTCAGATATTTAGTTTGCAGGGCGTTCCAGGGATGTTGTAGGTGTTTCCTAAATTTCAGGAGTGCTCTAGAATATGATAGGGACGATTCGCAGTGATTCAGATGGGTTCCTGTTGGTTTCAGGGATTCTTCGGAACTTTTCCAAGGAATTTCAGAGGATTTTCGGGGGATTCAGGGATCAAGGGCTTTCAGAATATTTATTACGCGTTCCGACACTCCCTGAATCCACCTCAAATACCTTGAGGAACTCCCTCTGGAACCCCCAGACTATAATGCCATGCAATGGCTGGAGACGGCTTGTAACGCCTTGTTTCGCCTCGAAACCTCGTTGAAACATACCTAAAATCTTATTTAAAGCTTCCTGAAACTTCCGAAAATTACTTCGAAACTTCCCCTAAAACACCCTGAAACCATCTGAAATCCCTTAAAACGCATCAAAAGGCCTCCTTTGAAATCCCCTGAAACGTATTCAAATTGAAACACCTTTAAGCCCGTCTGAAACATCTTAGGAACCTCCTTGAAACTCTTCTGAAAATCTCTTGAAATGTCCATGAAAGGTCCCTGATTTTCATCTGAATCCCATGGAAACCCCTCCAGACCCTTCTGAATTGTCCTGAAAAGCCTTGATACGACTTAAAACTCCTCTGGTACATTCCTGAACATCCATTGGAAGCCCACCGTAACCTCTCTGAAACTTGGGTTTCAGACTTCCGGTACAAATGTTTACCATGTGTTACACCCAAACCTCCACTTAGGTAATGAATCGGGACTGGCACAATGTTTACCTAAATGGATTCATTACTTAAATGGAATGGAAGAGCAAATGGCAAGCAGATGTAAATGACAGTGTGGTCAAGTATGGTCAAGGCATTCAGATAAAAAAGGGGGAGTTTCAGAAAGATTTCAAGGGGGTTTGAAGGAAGAGGGAGTCCGTGGCGTTTAATGCCGTTTCAGAGGCGTTTCAAGGTAATTCAAGGAATTTTATGAGATTTCAAAGGCGTTTTAGGGGCTTTATAGAATCTCAAGTGAGCTTCACGATGAATTCAGAGACGTTTTAATGCGTTTCACGACTCTTATGTATATTTCACGGAGATTTCATGGGGATTAAAGAGGCGTTTCAAGGTTCTTGAGGAGGTTTCCGGGGTTTCAAGGGGCTTCAGATGCTCGTAGATGCAGGTTTCATGGTACCAGAGACGTTTCAAAGCGGATGTTTCAGAGGGGCTTTAGGGGGCTTCAGAGGCTCTTTTCTCTTTTTTTTCTTTCAGAGGTGAATTTTACGGAAGTTTCATGATGGTTTCATGGAGATTAGAGTGGTGTTTCAAAGCGTTTCAAGGCGTTTATCAAGTTTTAGGGCTATTCATGAGGTGAACTTGACGGGGGTTTCATAGGGGTTTTAGAGTCAACTTGAAGCGTTCCAGCGTTCCCTGAAAGGGCGTTTCAGAAGGTTTTAGAGGTATTTTAGGGAGCTTCAGAGGCTCTTAAGTGAATTTTACGGAGATTTCATGCGGGTTTAAAAGGAGCGTCAAGGCGTTTCATGAGGTTTCCAGGGTGTTTAAGGGAGTACAGAATAGAGTGGGTCAACGTTGTATGGAGAAACTTTAAATTTGATCGTGTCAACCGGGACAAAGCTTTTTCAATCTATATTAGCGTCCAAAACAACTGTGCAAAATTTGGGAGCGATTGGTTGCTTCCCCGTATTCCGCATTGCGATTGAAATTTGTATGGAATTTAGTATGGGAAAACGCGCTTTTTTGCATTTTTCTCATAAATTGAAATTTTTCGTCTAAAACAATCTAACCAATGACGGTAAAGTATAGCCTAGGATATGCCGGAAAACTTTGCCGAAGACCGCAAAGTGATCCGACGCTTGTGAAAAAAGTTATTCGCCTGGTAACTTGGGGCAAAAATTGAGATTTTATTATTGATGTTATTCCTTTACATGTTAAATGTTAAGCACCACCGGGCAATCTGTACGTTATAACTTTTTTCACAAGTGTCGGATCACTTTGCGGTCTTCGGCAAAGTTTTCCGGCATATCCTAGGCTATACTTTACCGTCATTGGTTAGATTGTTTTAGACGAAAAATTTCAATTTATGAGAAAAATGCAAAAAAGCACGTTTTCTCATACTAAATTCCATGTAAATTTCAATCACAATGCGGAATACGGGGAAGCAACCAATCGCTCCCAAATTTTGCACAGTTACTTCGGACGCTAAAATGAATCGAAAAAGCTTTGTTCCGAAAAATCGACTTTGTTGACCCAGTCTAGTACAGAAGCTCGCAGATGAATTTCACGTATGTTTCATGGGAAACTCCCGATGAGGTGTCTTAAACCGTTTTAAGGCGTTTCAATGCGTTTGAGGGTGTTTCAGGAGGTTTCAGAGGGGTTTTACGGGGCTTTAGGGGTTTCAGGCGAATTTAACGGCGATTTCATAAAAGTTTAGGAAGCGTTTCAATGCGTTTCGTGAGATTTCCAGAGGGTTTGAAGGGGCTTCAGAGTATCGCAGATGCATTTCACGCAGATTTCATGGGGGTTTCAGAGACGTTTCAAAGCTATCCAAGGAGTATCAATGCGTTTCAAAGCATTTCAGAAGGCTTCAGAGGTGTTTTGAGGGGCTTCAAAGGCCATCAAATAAACGGAGGTTTCATTAAGGTTAGGAGGCGTTTCAAAGCGCTTCAAAGAGTTTCAATGAGTTTCAAGGCGTATAAAAACGTTTCAGAACGTTTTATAGGGTTTCCAAAGGGCTTTAGGGAGCTTCATAGGCTCCCAAGTGAATCTCACGGAAGTTCATGGGGGCTTAAGAAGCATTTCAAAGCGTTTCAAGGCTTGTAGATCAGATGACCTTAACTCCAGGGAGTTCTCGTATACTCCTATACATTCATAGAGCCTATCACTTGAGAAAACAAAGATGCCAATATCAGAGAATAAAGCTCCCACAGACAACCAAATACCTAAGTATATTCGATGACTTATACTCAATGGAGTTCTTGGAAATCCTCAAACAAACAATTAACTCATAACTTGACCGCACATAGTTGCATGAGGCTGTGTAAGCATAAAATTAGTTCATAATGCCGCAATAGATCACTGATTATGCCTTTAGATCCGATGACCTACACACGAGGGAGTTCTCGTACACTTCTGTATAATCATAAATCCACCACCTGATCACTCAAGGGGTTTTTTCGGACACCTTAAACCTTAGTCATAAAGCTATAAGAGACAACCAATACCGTAGATACCCATACTCAAGGAAGTTCTTGGAGTTCCTCAAACTGAGAACAAACTCACCTTTTGACAACACACAGTTACATGAAGCTGTGTAAGCATAAATCTTATTTTTAATACTCCAATAGATCACTTATCGCACTTGTACATCAGATGGCCAAAACTCCAGGGAGTTCTCGGATGCTACGACACAACCATAGAACTAATACTAGTAGCTAAGCTCTCACGGATTCGATGATCTTTAGACCCATAAGGAATCAATGAACTCACCACCTAATAGATCATAGCTACCCGAGCAGGAACGAATAACTGCTACATAACTGCAGCATACCGAAATCTGGTATCATACCAAAACAAGGTATTGGTCGGTTATCCAGGTATTGAAAATAACTTATTTTGGTATTTTGTAGGTATTGTTAAAATACCTCATCGAGTTATTGATTTGGTGTTGAGGACTGCTTGAGGTATTATTCAATTATGGAAAAATCGCTATTTGTATGGGAAAATCGCCGATTATTATTTAGGTATTGCCATACCTGAGATCATTATTCACTTGTTATGCACGGAATACACTTCAGTTATTATTTTAGGTATTTTACCTCTCATGCAGGGCTACTTAATACCTCATTCAGGTTGTAAGTATTCAGTTTTCCATACCTGAGTTCGTTATTGTTCAGCTATTTTCTCCTGCTCGGGTACCTGAGGCTGCGTGAGTTTGTAACTTAATCATAAAGCTCTTAGAGACAACCAAACACGTTGGTAGATCCGATGACCTATACTTAAGTGAGATCTTGGAGGTCCTCAAACAGAAAATAATCTCATCACCTGAGAGCACATAGTTGCATAGGGCATGTATTCATAAATCTCCAACCCGAGCAGAAGAAAATAGCTGAAGAATACCTAACACAGGTATGGAAAATCGAATACCGTAATCCGGGGTAACATTGATCAGAATTTTCGATCTTTCTTGAATAATTCTCTTGCTAAAGCAAACGTTACATGTTTTATATTTTTAAAACAAGTACTGACCCTCTGAGATTGTGTTAAGCTACTCGAAAAAGTATTGTAAAACTATAAAACATGTTTAAATAGACTTTTTAATTTAATTTTTGATTTTGTTGATTCGGGGTAACATTGATCATGTCAGTGATCGATGTTCGTTTGTGTTGAAAATACCCTTACTTACTAAATTCGGGGTCGCTGATTTCGAATATGTTGTCCAAATTTTTACAAGTTATGTACTTTTTGAGTTATTTCATGATTAAAATCCTCCAAACCGCGAAAAACGCCTAAAGGTAGGCAATAGCTTAAGGAATTGATAACCGACTTTTAATAAATCGTATATTTCATGGAAGAAGAGCGTTTTCATAAAAGTTTCATTTATTAAATCTGACTCTAGGATATCATATTGAAGTAATACAGTGATTTTCAACCTCATATTGTATCTAGTATTCACGCCAAGCATGAATGTTTAACAATGTATATCATTGTGTTAAAGAACAAAGTTATGGAAAAATCGATTTATTTCAATGCTAATGAAATTCAATTTTCATGAATTGCATGTTAGGGGCTGTCCATAAACCACGTGGTCATGAGGGGGGGGGGGGGGTGGGTTCGGCCAATGACCATTTTGTATGGAAGAAAAAAAAAATTGTATGGACTAATGACCACGCGGGGGGGGGGGGGTTGAGAAGTCCCAAAAAAATGACCACGTGGTTTATGGACAGCCCCTTATTTAATAGCTAAATGATAGCAGATTATTATAAACCATTCGATAGCAGAAACTGATTCAATGTAAAATGCTTGTTTGAACATTTCATGAGGCCGGTCAAGCCGATCAATGTTACCCCGCTGATCAATGATATCCCGTTTTACGGTACCTACAACCTGAATGAGGTATTAAGTAGCCCTGCATGAGAGGTAAAATACCTAAAATAATAACTGATGTGTATTCCGTGCATAACGCGTGAATAATGACATCAGGTATGGCAATACCTAAATAATAATCGGCGATTTTTTCATACAAATAGCAATTTTTCCATAACTGAATAATACCTCAAGCAGTCCTCAACACCAAACCAATAACTCATTGAGGTATTTCATCAATACCTACAAAATACCAAAATAAGTTATTTTCAATGCCTGGATAACAGACCAATATCTTGTCTTGGTATGATACCTGATTTTGGTATGCTCCAGTTATGTATCAGTTATTCATTCCTGCTCGGGAATAGATCACTGATTACTCCAGGGAGTTCTCGGATACTCTCAAACTTTTAACCCATAAACACGCTTAACGCCTTTTAACTCTTAACTCTGCTTTTTTCCCGTAAACAATCTTTATCCCTAATATTTGGTTCTCCAACTGCTGAACATAACCAAATTCCAATCAGTTAATGTTACCTTGATGTAGGGACCTGAATAGATTTTACCTAAGTGGATTCTTCCTGAATGGAGATTTGAGTATATCTTAAATGTGATGTATTACAAATAAGTGTGTGAATGTTACGAACGAAACCAGAGTGTAATTTGGCCATCATTTTGCAGACCAAAGAGAGAGCATTGTTGGCGTGCGTGCCCTTCCCATGTTTGAATTCTTAATAAATTTGTTCAAAAAGTATATAAAATTTAGAAGTCAAAGTAAGGCGAGACTTTTAATCAAAAAGAAACGAACAAGTTCAATTTATTCTCACTTGAAGGCTACCACTATTGGCATTTCAACATCGCATCGATTTCCCATCCTTAACTTCAAACAGGTCCTTAATCCTCATTTCCATATCATCGCCATCGATCAATCACTCCAAAGCACCTCTCACTCATCGCACAAGCACCATCATCCTTACCAGAGAACACAGAACCCTTTCCGCCGAAAGTTCCGTTCCCACGACCAGTGTTCTTCCGTGTCCAATACCCGTGCGCGGAACATTGTGTATGCAAACAGGATTAATCACTGGAACAATATTTGCATAAACTCCTGGCTGCTAACTTTTGAACATCACTTCGAGACTCTGAACTCCTCTGAACGCCAGAAAGCAACGCAACATTTACACAAAACAAAACGTGTGCTACAACAACCACTTTTCGGGTGCAAAACCCCACGAACCAATCAACCGAACAACCAAACTTCCCAGTCATTAACAATCTCGTTCCTTTTTTTCGCAGTAGCAGCTCAGCTCTCAACCCCTTCCTTGAGGAAAATCAACCGAACGACCGACCGACAAGGGATGATGACTTTTTAATACACGATCATCAATCATCTCATCTTTCCAAATACAGGCAGTACCCGAAGTATACCAGCATCAACTGGGCCCGATTTGCATGAATCGGGAAAATCAACTCTCAACACTTTTGGCCATAGGTTATGCTGGAGTTTGTTGAATTGTGTGTTTCAAGGGCTTACAAGAGCTCTTCTTGATTTTGACTTTTCCGGTTAAACTCGAGAAAAATAAAAAAATAAAAATTAATGTAATTCTAGAATTATGAAGTATTTAAAATAATTTGAACAAGTTAGGAACGAATGAAGTTTGTGTAGGAATAAAACAAATTGGAAAACAATTGAACTGCAATTAAAATTTTGAATTCCAAAAAGAAAAGCGGAAATCAGATTCAGACGAATACAAATACAATAAATTGTAAGAGAAAGTTTAGGAAAAATGATGAAAAACAATGAAAGTCAAATTAAAACGAACGCAATTCAAACAAAATCCAAACTGCATTCAAAAAACCCCAGTCTACTCTAAACAATTCAAACAAAACAAAGACAGTCCCAGTGCCAGACATGAACCAACAACACCCGACCCGAAGTGGTGGTATGAATTTTAAAAATCCGTGAAAGGGTTGATGAAACCCCCGGACTTGGCGTCTTCTGCCTCGGAAAAGTCCATGTCGCCGCTTGTTGCCAGTCGCCAGTCGCTCCGCCGCATATCCGTCGAAGCGCATTCCGCTCCTCGCCCGCCCGGTGTTGGTAATGAAATTTAAATATTTGGAAAATTTGCATAAAAATCAAGGCTGTTAATATGCAAACATATTCATTCTGCTGTTTCATTCCGGTTTGCCACAGACAACCAACAACCCCGTCCAGCGAGCAGCGCGAGGATGCTGGTGTCGAAAAAACTCTAGAGGCGTCATTGGTGACGCTTCATTTAACCCTTTTCGCTCACTTGAGGAAGGACTTTTTACGGCGCACGGCGATGGGTTGCAGCGTCTTTTGTTGTTGCGATGATGCACAAAGAAGCAAAAGCGGCTTGGCTGACGCAAGTGCCCCTATACAGGGCTTTTGGGTTGGTAGTTTATTCTCTCATTTATGGTGGTTGGTGATTGAGTCAAGTTAATGGTGCCGGAATGAAAAGAAGGGATGCGAAGCTGGCACTTGAGCGGAAAATCGAAGAAAAATCGGATGAGATGAAAATAAAATAAAAAGATTGTAATTAAAATAAAAACTAGTATGTACTGAGTAGAATTAGAGAGAAAATAAAACATCTTATAAAAACGAAATGCTAACCAAGCACAATCAAATAAAAAATAAAAACATGACTACCCAGCAAACACAAAGTCTTATATGATGTTTCATATGATGCTAAAGTGGAGGCCATATGCGTACATGCTCTCATTTACCCGTATGTAAAGTGTACGCATATCGCCTCCACTTTAGCATCATAAGTAACGTCATATACGATCGTGTGTTTGCTGGGTACTTACATGATAATGAAGAAATTAAAAAAAAATAACAAAATGTAATGGAATACAAATAATAGTTTCGTAAAGTCGAATGAATGTAGAACGAAAAAAATGCCGAATTGATGTTGAATACAGAACTAAAAAATACTAAAGAAAATATATTTTGTTCCCTTACATTTCTGACTATCAACCGAAGTCTCGAAACGTTATACAGTTGACTAATCTCGTTGGCCACCTGTGCCGAATTGCCATGATGGTACTGCTGATGGGGGCACCTGCCGAAGAGTAGCTCTGTTCCGTGAAGATTTCTTGGATAGAGAATACGATCGCGCACGCTGTAACAGACGCCTTCAACTGCACTAGCCCCACCTTACTCATGCAGCAGGCCGATGCGCCATTCTTTTTGAGAACATCGACAATTCCTTTCAATGGAATGGCAGTCATATTAGTAACAATTAACGAACTTATCCTGAAATTCCCATGGATTTTTGCCTTTCTCGTACACTAAGTGTACTGGAAAGGCTATATGTTCACTCCAAAAATGACTTTTTGATAGAAGGCCCGGAGGGTCAAATCACATATACCAATCGACTCAGCTCGACGAATTGAGGTGATGTCTGTGTGTGTGTATGTGTGTGTGTATGTGTGTGCGTGTGTGTGTGTGTCTGTATGTGTGTGTACAAAAAAACTCACATCACTTTTTGGCAGTAAACCTCATCCGATTTCAATGACCGACGTTTCATTCGACGCGGAATCTGGTCCCATTGTTTCCTATTGAAAATGGTTCGGATCGGTTCAGCCGTTCCGGAGATATGGCCATTTAGATGTTCCGGAACGGTACCCCAGGAAGGGACCAGATATGAAAATGCATCAAACCTATGCATGCGACACATCAAACCACGGCATTTTCGATAACCTGATGAGCGGTAAGCAGAAAAATAGTCTAAGACCATATCTGAACCGGTAGTGTTCCCGAACCGGTTCTGGGCGTCCCGCTGGAAGTGGCCAAATATACAATTGTACCAAACCCATGCAAGCGACACATCAAACCACGGCATTTTAGATGAACTGATGGACAATGAGCAGGAAAATCATCTCAGACCATATCTGAACCGGTAGTGTTCCGGAACCGGTTCTAGGCGTTCCACTGGAAGTGGTCAAAAATACAATTGAACCAAACCCATACATGCGACACATCAAACCACGGCATTTTCGATGACCTGATGGACAATGAGCAGGAAAACTATCTCAGACCATATCTGAACCGGTAGTGTTCCGGAACCGGTTCTAGTCGTCCCGCTAGAAGTGGCCAAATATACAATTGAACCAAACCCATGCATGCGGCACATCAAACCACGGCATTTTTGATGACCTGATGGATAATCAGCAGGAAAATCATCTCAGACCATATCTGAACCGGTAGTGTTCCGGAACCGGTTCTAGTCGTCCCGCTGGAAGTGGCCAAATATACAAGTGAACCAAACCCATGCATGCGGCACACCAAACCACGGCATTTTCGATGACCTGATGGACAATGAGCAGGAAAACCATCTCAGACCATATCTGAACCAGTAGTGTTCCGGAACCCGTTCCGAGGTTCCCGCCGAAGAGGTTAAATCTGAAAGAGAAACAAACGCGTACATGCGTCACATCAAATAGCGGCTTTTTAGATTACCTAATGAACAGCCAGCAAGTGTTTCGGAATCGGTTTTGAGTGGCCGGAAGAGGCCAAATGTAAAAGTAAACCAAATCCAGGCATGTGACACATCAAATCGTGGCTATTGCGATAACCTGATGAACAGTTAGCTAGAAAATAGCCTTACGTCACACTAAAGACAATTGGTAGTGTTCCGGAATTGGTTCCGAGAGTCCTGTCGAAATTGTCAAACCCTGCATGTGACACCTTCAATTTACAGCGTTTTTGGTTAACCGATGAGCAGTTAACAAGACAATAATGTTAGACCATATTTGGTTCAGCCGGTAGTTACAAGAACGAAGTTACAGTAGAATGAAGATCAATAAACATAAGAAAGGGTCAAATCAATGTCATCTGACACGATGCCATGTGTCTTATTCTAGCTTTACGCATAGATTTTCAGCCAATTCCGATTATGAATGTTAATATTAGTTTATTATTGCATGTTGCATTGAATACGACACACAGATGGGCAACATAGCTCTTATTATGGAAGAAGACAGGAATAACGAAAGCCAAACCGTCTCCCGAAGCCGCTATCGTGGTGAAGTGCATTCGTTTGACATTTTTGTTTCGAACAGTAGTTTGATTGCTTGTGTTGCGAATGTCGGAGACAAAGGAGGCCGAATATCGACAAAAAGGTTCAAATGACTGTGATCTCTAACAAGACTGATCACGACTTATCGACAACCTGATAAAATAGGGTCAGACCACATTAGATTCCCGGTAGTGTTGCGGTTTCAGCTGTGGCTTCGAAAGTGGTTAGAAGTAAAAGTGAAGCAAACCCATTCATGCGATGTATCAAATCGCGGTGATTAGGTAAAGGTGAATAAATAGCAATAAAATATTCTTAGACCATAATTGGGACCACCGGTAGTGTCATGGTCCATGACTCATGGAATCAGATCCGGCTATCCCACCGGAAACTACCAAATATAAAAATGAACCAAACCCATACATACGACACATCAGATCGTAGATTTTTTGATAATCTAATGAACGGTTAGCAAGAAAATAGCCTTAGATCACATTAGAGACTAGCTGTTGTGTAGCAGAACCAACGTTCATGTGAAAAATTAAATCGTGGCTTTGTTTAATGCCCTGATAAACATTAGGTATGAACAACAGTGACGAATAAGGACTGTTCATTAAAGAAAGTGGACATCTGTTTACCAATAGTTTAAAGTTAAAACTAAACAAAAAATTGTGAATTTTTGCTCAGTGTGTAAAAACATTGTTCACTTCGGCAACACACTCAAAGAAAACGGAAAAAGTAAGAAATTTCGAGCGATAGGTCGTATTAGCTTTGCGACTAGCAGATTAATTCTGCACAAATGGTATTCCAAAAAGTTGTCGTTTCGAGAATTGGCTTACTAATACACTTCCGGGGCCGCAATTTTTTAACGCTAAGAAGGGAACAGTTGTGCCGGATGATGTAGGGTACATCAGAACTGAAAAATTTGGGAAAAAGTTTTTAGTGTGGCAAGCCAATTGTTCATGTGGCTTTAAAAGTTCTTCGTATTTCACAACAGGAACAATCAACGGTGAAAATAACAGAAAGGAATGCATCAAAAAACGACTTCTACTTATCTACCGAAAACATACAGATCCTCTTTTGTTTTAGGTGGATCTGGCATCCGCTTATTACGCTTCTTCTACACTAGAGATGCTCAATACGGAAAAAGTCGATTTTATCGAAAAATGGCAAAATCCACAAAACTTCTCTGAACAGCGTCCTGTGGAAAGATACTGGACAATAATTAAGCGGCATCTTAAGAAAGATGGAAGAGAAACAAGCTCTGTTGATTGGTTCAAAAAAAAATTGGCCTGCGGCACAACGAAAAGTTACGGAGAAAGTTGTGCAGAATCTAATGGGAGGTGTCAAGAGGAAAGTCCGAGTGTTCTTCCGAAAAGCGAAGTAAATGTTCAAACTCACGTGAATTTGGCCACATGAATGTTGATTGTCATTTATAAAAAATGAAATTATGAATTTGTTCGAAAATACACATTTTCTATTGAAAAACAGGTGTCCACTTTCTTTAATGAACAGTCCTTAGGTCTAAGTTCTCATATATGAGAACAAAATATAGACAAAACTAAAGCGATCTCATCGAATCGTACCATTTCAGATTCCTAAGGTTTAAATTTATAGCAGGATGGGTCAACGTTGAATGGAAAAATAAAAATTTGATCGCGAGAAGATGGTGGTTTTTTTAAGGAATTATGAGCTCTAAAACTATGTAAAATAAGTGTATTTGGTATGGGAAATATGTTCGGAGTCCACCAGAGTATCCAAGATAGCGGTCAAAAGTCCAAGATAATGGCCCAGTATTCAAGTTAGTGCCTATTTTATACGATTTTTAATTCTTGCATTATGGGCATATTTTGTATGAAAATATGTCCAGAATTCAAAATTTGTAATCAGAAAACCCAAGCTGTGCGCTGTTTCACAAGGTCTGCAATATGACTATAGTTTGAATGGGGAAGAATGCCGGTCTTCGTCCAAAACAGGTAACCAGAAAATCATAAACGACATGCCAAAATTCAATACGGCGACTATTTTATGTAAGGTGCAGAGTCCAAAAATGAATACCAGAACATCCAAGATGGTGTCTCAATGTTTATTAAGATGGCGGTTAGTTTAGTTGGGGTAGATATCCGGAGTCATAAAATGATGACCGGAAAATCTAAAATGACGTTTCAAAATTTTGCGGCTTCATGACGACACTTGTTTGGTTTGAGTTTTGGATCGTTGTCTTATATTTTCTGAATATTGGATGCTATGCTTATATAAAATGTATCCATATTGAGTAGATTTAGCAAGCAGTTTTCATTTTGTATTTATGTCAACGTCATCAACATGTCGCTCGAGTTTTGTTGAAAGGATATTTTAAAGCACGAGAAAGGCACCATCACCGCTAGGTGGATTAATTAGGGTTTTTTTAAACAGCCTTGCAAATTCCTTCAGAAATTGATTCGGCAATTATTTGGGCAATTTATCTAGCTGGTTCTTTTAATTCTGTAATTGCAGGCGGAATTTCCAAAGATAAATTTGATGTCTTTGGAAATTCCACCAAAAGTACATTTGGATGTTATTTTCCTCTATTTCTTTTTTTTTTTAATTCTTTTGGCCATAGGGACTTTTTTGAATATTTCTTAGAAAAACTTTTTCGCAATTCCTTTAGAATTCCTTGAAAATTGCTTCAGATTTATTCCGGACATTTCATCAACATGTTTTGTGGGATTTTGGGTGGCCGAGACATGGTATTGTATCATAACTCTAGGTGTAAACAAGAACAAACTAAAACGTAACTTTATTGAACATAAAAATTATATGACTAAGACGCGACACGTATTCACAGGATGACGACTACAAAACTTCTAATCCTAATTAACTACTTTGTGCATCAACCGAAAGACAGACTCTACACCTTCGGAGAGCGAGCAGTATAGGGGGAGAAAGCTGAGCTGATCCGTGGTTCCCAGCATTGACCAATTCCGACGACGCTGGAGAACACCTAATGCCGAAGGGGGCAACGTCCCCCCCCCCCCCCCCCCCCCCGTTTCTCTGTCAACGGGCCGTGCACAGAATTCTCTCTTGTACTGGGATTTTGATCTAGTGGATCATCTCCAGGAAATCCTAAACTAACTGCCACTGCAAACAAGTGGAATCGGAACAGAAAAACTGGAAAATAAGACAGTTGTTCTGGCCTTTTAATAAGTACGCAATTCTGCGATATACTTTCAACCTAGGCTGCTGCAGGCCAGATGATTCTGACTTATCCTGCCTTCATGGGGTTCATCCCCGTTTCGATAGGCAAGTACCATACATGTCATGGATCAGCTGCCTTTATTTCCGCGCTCGCAGCTTGATGCGCTTATTCCTGTGCCTCGTATTTGCGAATCAGTTGCTGAAGGTTCCGGGTGAAGTTAGTATTCTAAATGCCGAAATGCTTTGGGATAACTGCCCAGACAACCAGTCATCGTATAAGATGTTGTATAAGATGTTAAAGTGGAGGCAATATGCGTACATTTTACATGCACCTAAATTGAGGAATGCACGCATATGGCCTCCACTTTATCATCTTATGCAACATCTTATAGGATGACTGGTTGTCTGGGTGGGAACTCAATTTCTTCTTCTCTCCAAATCAGTCCTGTTTCGAAGCGGTTCTCGATTCACCGGATTGTTGTTTCCATTATGGTTAAACTCCCGCGTCTTCCTCCTTCAGTGGGATTTCCGTCGACTTAGAATTCTTTCATAGACTCGTGAAGCAGTTTCACACGAGCATTCGCTAATGTGGAAATTATTGGATTACGCTGCTAGTCTTTACAGCCACTGGTGATCAGTAGGTCGGCTCCAGAGGCACGTTCTCCTCCAGCCGCTGGTGATGCACCGCTATCTCGCGCATCTTCAGAAGAAGCAGTAGGGGAACAGAGCCCAAAATGCCAAGATGGGGTAAAATGGCCCAACGCATAAAATCATTCCTGAATGGGACTTGATCATTGCTATAGGTGAATGGTGTCATGATATGTTCGCATTAAACATTCTTCTAGAAGCTAGGCCGCCAAACCCACGGAAAATCTTTTGATTTCCCAATGAAAATTGGCAACTTCCGGTTTTTTCGTGCTTGCTATTAAGGTTTTCGGGTGATTTTATTACCAGCCAAGTGTTTCCAAGTAGATTGAGGCACCCATGGAGGCGCATGGTTGTTGAAGTCCACGCTATCCATGTTAGGGGTCATTCAAATATGACGACCATCGTTTAGCGGGGAAGGAGGTGACACTCCTTGTATTGAGTATATGAAAAAACGTGACAGAGGGGTGAAAGTAAGTCGAAAATTCCAGAAAACTGATGGACGTAATTTTTGAATGTTTTCATGAAGTGGCATCTTACCCCATGTCAGATGGGCTTTTTGCACCACTTCCGTTTTACGAACCAGTTTTTGAAATCGCAAAAAATCCATGAAACTGCAATAATTTAGTGAATATTTATGTTGAAGCATCGAGCAAATATTGTCTAGTTGCTGTTACCACTTTGAAAGCCTAACAAATGAGGCTATATATCATTGAAAACGATGAAAGTTTGAAAAATGGCATATTGCCCCACTTTCCCCTACTATCAGAATTTGTTACTCAAGGTTTCACAATTGATGCATCACCTAGGGGTAGTCGGGGTAATTTGGCCAATGGGGCAATATGAGCACCTCATGAAAAACACATTAAATTTAGTAATTTCTGCAAATTCACCTTATACCTCTAATACAGGCCTCACATAGAAGCTATTAAGATGTTAGAACGAAGTACTGCAAGTTCGCACTATATTAGAAAAATAATTTTCAAAAGCATTGGCCAAATTACCCCGATGAGGGCAGACCAATAACACTACATAAGACTCCTCTTGTTTAAATACCATAGATAGCTTTCAAACTAATTTATTTTCCATATTTTTCAAGTTGATACTATATGATTTGATGCACAATGACGCATATCAAGTTTGTGTTTTGAGATGAATTCTTCATCAAAAACCGGGTGCTTATAGTACCCCGTCAGTTCAAAATCGACTCAAAAACACAGTTTTTTCCAAAAATCTTTCTTTGACATGTAAACACAATTTACCTAAAAGTTTCACATCAATATAGATTAGTATTATCAAAATCATTATGGTCATACGATTTGCGGAAGTTTCAACCATTTTTTCTGCATCTTTTGTTGACTTTTCCTTTGGGTGGCCAAATTAACCCGATTTACCCTACTGATCCGCTTCCAAGGAAATATCTGCAATATTGCGCCTAATTAATCATTGTTCCGGGCAAACTACTCCATGAATTATTTTTCCACGAAATTTTTCAGTAATTACCGCGCAAAGGGCATTGATGCAGGACTTCCTTTAGTTAGATTAGCTAAAATTTTTCCAAATTTTCCTTAGAGAAATATTTTTTCCATGTATCTCTTTAGAATTTTCTTCACGATTACCTCCAGGGATATCACCAAAAATTCCTTTGTAATACCTTCAAGATTTACTAATTTTATCAGGATTTTTTTTATAAAAAGAAGACCTATGCTGAATTTTCTAAAATGATTTCAGGAGAATTTCTCAAACAATTTCTCTAGGTTTCCTATTGATTGCATTCCCCATGCATTTATTTGAGATTCCTCCAGAGATTTTTTCAAGAATTCCTCCTTTAATTTATTGGATCCAGTCCTCGAGTTCTTTCAAAAATACCTTCTGATATTCCCCATGGGATTTCTTCAGAGATTCTTTAGGATTGTTACAGAAGTTTGTGCATGGAGTCCAATATGTTTCTTCTTCCTTCACTTCTGAAAGAATACCTCCGGGAATATTTTCAGATATTCTTCCGCACCATTTCTTCTAATTTCTCCAGGAGTTGTTTTTTTTTTCAGAAATTTCTAAATAAATTCTACTAGCAATTACTTCAGGGATTTCTCCGGGAATTGTGCCAAAGATTTCATCAAGAGATGCAATACTCGGATTTTTTTCAAGAAAATTAGGAGATTCTTTCAGGGTTCTTTTTTTTGGAAGTTCTGATTTTTTCACTAACCCTTCAGAAAATAATTGTTGGAATTTCTCCGGAGGTTACTCCATGTATTCAGGGATTCTTTCAAGAATTTATTTAGAAATTTCCCTAAAAAAAAATATCCGGGGGTTTCTCCAGAAACGTCTAAGAATACATTCTGACCTTCGTTTAGGGATTTTTCCAGAAATTATACCGGTGATGCTTCAGGAATTTCTCCAAAAATTATCTCAGTAATTCCTGTAGTAACAACTTTATAATCTGTTCTTTGACATTTTTTAAGACATTGTTCGAGCGATTCTTTTCTGAATAGCTGCAGAGAGTTCTCTAGTTGTACCAGGTAATCTTCCAAAGATTCCTTAACCCTTGTACGCCCAGTGATCTATATAGAGACCAGTAACTTGTAACATGTTGGAAGACTGATGTCTTCAGCAAAGTTGCTAAGGAGAGCAAGGACTCTCCGAGAGTAAGGAATTTAATATGTATTCGCTCCAGTAGATGGCGCTAATAATCTTGAAACATTTTGCTTTGATAGTTGTTGCGACAACAGCCATTGCCAATATCGTCGCGCTCGTATCTCGAGAATTAGACCATATGGACGAATTACGTCTTCGGCAAAGCTGATCAAGACATCAAGAGCCAGCCGTGAACTAGCGAGTCTTGGAAATTCTAAACTGATGTATCTCGGGAATCAGACTACATAGAAGAATTTCGTCTTCAACAAAATCAGGACAGCTAGGGTTAACCGATAGTGAACTGGTTGTTAGTAGGTTTATCCGCTACGTGGCGCTAGTGAGTCTTAGAAATTCCAAACTAAAAATAAATTATTTCGACTCCGCGGTTGCCAAAGCCAGGAGGATACGGTGGACAGGACATGATACTAGAATACCGAAAATCAACCCGTGATATATAGGAATTATTAGGATGATGCATGTTTATTACCTTAAATGTTGAAAACTATCAATTGATAAATAACTAGTAGTTTTTTTTTAGTTATTACTAATGTAATCCCTTTGAACATTTGAAACTGTAGTTTTTCTATCATGGGCAGGGTTCGTAATTTTCGTTTCAATGATACGAAATACGCTATTCTCAAGCCAACGGGAGAGTTTATTTTCACTTTTTGCATGAGGACCACTTTTCGCTCCCTCTACTTTTCTGGAGAGTAACGACAAATGATCACTGAAAATCACTTCAGCCAGCGATAATTCTTTTTCGTTCAGCCAAATTTTCACTCACCAAATTCTCACGAGAAGATTTTTAAAGCAAATTAACAAAATTGTGGTCGCCACGGGATTCCCCGAGCGAGCAGAAGATAATAGCAACAGCATAAGCTGTGTGTTATTTGGATGAAATAACTGAACAATAGAATCGATTATTTTTAAGTTATTAACAAAACATATTATGTAGTAAACTTGTCTGTCATAAGCGGCAAAATAACAAAATCATAACAAAAAAAAAGATCTTGGAAAACCATTATTATAACTTGTTTTGTTAGTATCAATAGCAGCTTAATAATATTGAAATTTGAAAATATTTTAATAACAATTTTTGATATTAATTTGTTATTGATAATAATCGGAAATCAAAATTTATTTTGATATCAAAATTGTAACTAAGTAAATTATGATACTTATTATATAAAAGTTTTTTCTTTGTCTCACAAACCCACCAGTAACATGAGTAACAATACTTCAAATAATCGAAAAATACTATAATAATAATTGGGTTGCATTGGCTTTTCTCGGTGACAGGTTGTATTAAAACAGCGTTTTATACGTTACGCGTTTCGGCCTACTATTCTTCAGCCTTCCTCAGACGACTACAATACATTTATTAGACAATTACAATTTTCGTCAAATTCTTACAAAAAAGGGGGACACTTACAACATGCTGAATGCGACCGTTGTACGTGGAGTTAAAATTGCCGCATTCTCGTTGGACTCTCCACGTACAACGGACTATTGGCTCGGCTTCGTGAGGAACCACGAACACGAACGCAGACACGAACGGCGCAAAACACGAACAGTACCGATAACGAAACGAACGAAGTGCATGCTGAGTAGGATGTTCCCCTGGTAGTATAGTAAGATAAAATTAGTTAATAGTGACAGACCAAGCTGTAAGGTCGCATTCAGCATGTTGTAAGTGTCCCCCCTTTTTTGTAAGAATTTGACGAAAATTGTAATTGTCTTATAAATGTATTGTAGGCGTCTGAGGAAGGCTGAAGAATAGTAGGCCGAAACGCGTAACGTATAAAACGCTGTTTTAATACAACCTGTCACCGAGAAAAGCCAATGCAACCCAATTATTATATATTGCACGGTGATTACTCAAGTTTATGAAAAATACTATATTCAGTTTTTAATTCATTCTAAGAGAATGTAAAAGAAAAACCTTCCAGAAATTTCTCTGAGAGTTCTTCCACGGAATCATTCACAGATTTTCAAAGACCCCACTAGAAATTCCTCCAGAATTATGAACAGAATCCCTTCAAGGATTTCTTCAGAATTTCCCGTTATTATTTGTCCCGAATTTCATCTTCAGATTTCTCTGAAAATTTCTTTGAGAATTTCACCAGAAGTTTTTTCCGTGCAATTCTCTTGGAGTTTTTCAAAAGATTTTGCCAAGAATGCTAATAATTGCTCAGAAGAATTTCTTCTGGAATATCTAAGAAGATTACGCCGGAAGTTCTTTTAAAGACTTCCCAGGGTATCGAAGGGCTCCTCCAGAACTTCCAAGTGTTTTTTCCGAATATTATTTAAGGAATTTTCAGAGGATTAGTTCAGAAATTTCCTTCCTAACTGAGTACAAAACTAGAACAAAACAAAAGGACAGATCATTATTATCGAATTGTTGCTTTGATTTCAAAACTTGTTACTGTTGTGCTATTGTTGATAAGTTGATCAATAGTACAACAATAACAAAACTCGTACATCAACAAAAAATGTTATTGATATGTAATTAAGTGAATTTATATCAATAGCTTGATTATAACAAAATAAGATTGTCCAACAAATTTTGTTATGGAGGAATTTTTGAAGTAATCTTCAAAATTTCAAAAGAAATTTCACCAACGAAACCGTGGAAGACCTCCTGAAAAAAACTCTCGGACGGTTTCCTAAAGGTGCTTTTAAATACTTACTTCTGGGTTAATCTCTAGAAACGTTTGGAAAAGTTCTAAAGGAATCTATGATTTCCTAAAGGAATCAATAATGGAAAAAAATCTGTAGCATTTTATGCAAGATTTTCAAAAATAATCTTTTGTAAATTCTGGAAGAATGGGTGCTAAAGTAACATTTTTTAGTCAAATCGACTAGAAGAGATTCTCCATAACCAAAATAAAACGAAAAGGTTTTGTGGCGATTCTCAAAATCTCAACAAGGCTCTGAAAAATTTTACTTACGTTATGAAATATCTAAAGTAAGGCCTATGCAAATATTATTTTTCTTTTATGTCCAAGGCGTCTCATCGGGTACGAGGGGGGACAAAAATAAAACAGGAGCAAAAAAAAAACTATTGAGAAATTACAAATTATACCAACTATTGAAAAATATTTGTTTGTAAACAATTTTCTATTGAAAATGGACTCATTGGCAGCCATGTTTTTGTTTTCGCTCCTTCAATATTTTGGGATTTTTGAAGGGGGAGGGGAGGTGATATAAAACAAATTAAATATTTGCATCGGCCTTATCTCTGGGGAAATATGTAGGTGGGGCGATTCTTGAATAAATTGCTCATGCTTTCACTTGCTTCTGAAAAATGTTAGCCTCTCTTGGTTGAAAAGCGCCGGTCAAAGAGTAACAGATTTTGCTTCGCTTGAATAAAAACGCATCATTTTTCAAATACTACTAGCGCCTGATAAGTGATTGATTACTTTGATAAGCTTCTGGAGAACATTTCAAAGTAGGGAATAGAAAATCGAATTGAACACTGTCGCGTTACACTAAACACATACCTCCAATGCTGTAGGAGAGAAAAACAAAAATATGAGACGAACTTTAGTAAATAAATATATGCTAAGTGGAGGCAGGATGGGTCACCTAGAAAATGGATCCTTTCTACTACGACTCGCAGATACACTTGTCAGCTATGATTTAAGAGTATAGAAAGGCCATAAAGTTTGATACCTGCTTCTTCACAAACAATTTTCAAAACATGACCCATCTTACCCACCTTATCCCTCTAATACCCAAATTTTTGATTTTGATCTAAATATCATTTTTCGTCACCTTAAATCGATATAAACACGTTTTGGAAGATGATTCTTTTTAATTCTCGATTTCGTGAATTTCGGTTTTTGATTTTTCTATTTTTTATTTTTGAACATCCCCACACTTTTATATTTTTCCTGGAAGCCTATTTCGGGTACGGATTTTTTGAGACGGAAACATCAGTTTTCTACATTTCTTGCGACATAAACAACATAGTTATCCAAAGTTTTGCTCAAACAGCATCAAATTAGGCAAAGAATCATAATACCCACGCTTTTTGCACCATTTCATTGCAGAAACGGAGAATTGACCTTCTCGCCATACTAAAATTCAGCTCATTACTACAAATCTAGTACTACACCGAACGTACCCCATTATTTTAAAAAATGTAAATACGTTTTAAAATACACCAACAATTAATTTAAGATATACAGAACAGTTCTAAATATCAGCCAAAAATATTAAAAATATGATTTCCCACGAAACAAAAATTACGAAAATGCTCAAACTATACCCCGTCTAAAGGCGGGGTTGTGTATTAGAGGGTTAATGTGAATTCCAAAAAAAGATAAATTTTGAAGGAACCTCTAAAGAAATTTTGACGATCATTTAGGGGTTTTCCGGAATAGTTATCGATTAAGCGCAATATTGAAGTCTTTTCCATGCGAACGTTTTAGTATATGGGGCGCTTTTTTGTTGACTTTGAGTAACTAGCTCTGATTTTACCATGACAGCACAGATGAGAAGAGTTGAACTGAAATACAGATAGGAAGTGAGAATTGGAAGAGAAGAACTGGAAGAATGGAACGACTAAAATTGGTTTTGAAGCTGTGAAACTGGGAGAATGGAACGGAGGAATGGAACTTCAAAAACAGCATTTTAAAGAGTTCTTAAGTGTGAAACTAAAAGATCTGGAAAAGTGTAATTAGAAATTGTAAGAATTGACGGTTTACCCTTGAAGATTGTAAGTGGAAGAATTCATCCTAGTGGAGCGGACCTGGTGTGATGGTTAGAACACTTGACTGTCACGCCGAGGACCTGGGATCGAATCCCACTCCCGGTAAACTCGCCAAAAGTGAGTTCTTCCTTCGGAAGGGAAGTAAAGCGTGGGTCCCGAGATAAACTAGCCTAGGGCTAAAAATCTCGTTAATACAGATAAAAAAAGGAATTAATCCTGATAATTGATTATGGAAGAGCGAAACTTGAATTGTGGAAGAAGAATATAATAGGAAGAGGTGAACTGGAGAAATGGAGTTCAAAGATTAGAACTACAAGAAGAAGATGCATGAAACTCAGGGAATGGATTAGAAAGAGTGGAACAGAAAGTATAATATTGGATGAGTGGAACTGGAAAAAAAATCACTGGAAAAATGGAAAAATTAATTTCGAAGTGGCACTAGAAAAATAGAATAGGAAGCCTGAAACAAAGAATAGAGCTACAAAAGTGAAAATGGAAGAGTGGAGTAAGGAGAGTGAAACTGAACAGGAAGTGTAAAACAGAAAATATGGAGTTGGTAAAATGGTACTGAACAAGCTACACTGGAAAAAATAAAACTGAAAGAGGAGAATTGGAAGAACAGAACTGTAAAAGGGTAGCTAAAGTACACGCTACAGGCAGTGGAACTGTACGGGTGATTCTTGAAGATACTATTTAAGGGGAATAACCAGCCTCACTTATTATTATATTTTTTATTATTAATTTTTAAATTTTTCATATAATTCAAAATTATATCCTAGCTTTATCAATATTTTTGAATTTCTGCCTTTGAATATAGTGTTGAAAACAATAGAATAACTAGTTTATCGAATTGGACTGCATTGATAAAAAAAAAAACCCACATATCTTCTTTGTTCATTGTCCAAATCATTACTCGACCAACCTTCGACTTGAACCATCCATTCAAAATTAAATCAAATCCCATTTCGAATGAAATCTCTCCCAAACGATGCTATGCAATACGTCTGAGCTCACTTTCAACTTGCATCAACCTCCGTCGTCTGTGCTGCCTGGCTGCAACGAAATCAAATCAAAACGAATCGATACAACTATATCTTCCGTAATCTAATTTGGCCTTGGTGAATGAATCCCTCTGGTTCTGGTTCGGAGATTTCCTGCTCGAATCCTTGTAAATATGATGACTTCCGTTCAGTCCTGGCACTAAACTGCACTGGTTTGTGCGGGAGTTCTCCATTTCGCCAAAAATACGGCTGCTGCAATGTGATGCGAATCAAGTTGGACAGGATGATGACGGTGACGACGACGACGACGACGATGATGATGATGTAAACCACATGCAGAATGCAAAAGTGCAACCTGATTCTAGCGGGGAGCCAATCACGGCTGCCGTCCCTGCATACGAGCAAAATGCAGGAAAGTGGAGTTTTATCAATTTTCATCAATCTTTATAGCACAGGTTACGATTGGCCCCGGCGATTGAAAGAGCACTGAATGCAATCCAGCAGGGCAAACGGACGGATGAATCCCTCGACGTGCAACCCAATTATCCATCAATGGATGCACTGCACCGTCGTTGTGCATGGGACTCTCCGATGCACTGGATAGCATCAATTAAAATTGTATTCATCAAAATAGTCGTTCGCGTGTAACAGGGGGGACAGAACAGAACTATGATAGAGAGTTTTCCGCGAAATAGACTGGCAAAAAGCTTCATAGGTTTGAAGTGTCATGAATATTATGGCAACACTTCCAAGTTTGACAGCAGTGTGTCCAGAATGACAATTTGGAAAAATCTCCAGAGATGATGATGAAAATTTGAAACATTCTTATACAGATCACATCGTAAAGAAATTGACAACACTTTTAAAATTTGACAGCAGTGTTCCCAGTTTTATTATCTTCGGAAAATTCGCGGTTCTTCGCGTCTCTATTTCTGCCGAACGTAAGACTAAAATTGCATGTAATTATGATCTCTATTCCCGATGGGCCGACTATGGTTGCATCCATTCGCATTCGATGCAGCATGATGTTGATGATGATGAGTTGATCAAATTTCGTTGTCCTGTTGCGACGACGATTAAATGCACCACTCAGAGGCCCGTAAGCAAATCAATCCGGAAATTATTGGGCCGCTAGACCATCGGACACACATTCGAGCTCGCCTGTAAGTTGTAAAACCGCAAGTCATATCAATAAAAGTGATTCGAGACCCGGAGGGTTGGAAGTTGATTTGGCCGAATCCCAAACGACGAGCCGAAGTCAATCTAAATTAACGGTATTGTATTTGCATTTTCGGCGCTCGGATCGAAGAGAAGATGCTGCTATGCGTAGAATAGGCAAAAGGTAAATTATCCCTTTTGGCACCTTTTGGTTTGGTTGGTTGGGAAAGTGCCTTTTGACGCTCGGGAACCAAGGACCAGGGACAGAGATGAATCGCTTGATTATTAATCATCCAACTTGTTTGCCCGGGTATTGTTCGACAAACAAAGTGCGTAATCTTACATGCAGACGGCGATGAGATTAGCATATCGGTTGAACCGGTGCAGGGAAATTATCATTAATTATAAACTTTTTGACAGACAAGCAAGTGTGACGTTTTCTTGGGAGAGGTGATCAATTTACAAAGTGGTTTTTCATACGAAGGGTGCGCAGGTTTTTCGGGTAAACAGGTTTGTGCAGTCGTCTTCATGATGAGATGTGCAATCTATACTGATTCTGGGAAACGCGGATTCTTACAAGGATGAACTTCAAGTGGAAGTGGAACTATTAGAATTTATTCGGTGGAACGGACCTGGTGTGATGGTTAGAACACTTGACTATCACGCCGAGGCACAGTGGCCGGAAGCCGGACAAAACCTCAAAAATCGACTTCAATATTTTATTTTTCCAATATTTTTCTTCCATTATAGATACTTCAACTAAGAAAACCCCAAATTTTCAAGTCATTTGGTCGAAAATTGAGTCTTGTGGATTTTTTCAAAGTTGAAGTTTTATGTGCTACAATATTAGTATTTATTGTCTTTATTTCATGAGCTTTCTCCATGAGTTCGTTGTAAAAGTTAGGAAGACTTGAATAATGTGACAATATTTTTTGTATTTTTGGGTATGAATAACCATTACATTTCGAGGATTGTTTGGAATTCAATCATAAAATTATTATGTTTTTACAATATGCAAATATATTGACTTTTATGAAATTTTGGAGAAAAACTTCGTATTAAAGAGATCCAGTACTTGTTTAGGAAACATCAGAAAACGACGCCGTATCCCGGATCTGACGTGCAATTTTGTCTAGTTTTTGGCTATATAGGTCACTGTTTGCGCATTTTTGCGCTAAGCGAGATTTTTTTTTCTGTCAGATCACAATGTATCCGCATGGTTGTGGAGGAAGTGATATTGTTTGAAGTTTAAATTTTATCTGCACATTAGTTCAAATTTGCTTCAGAATACTAACAATTTAATGCAATTTTCATTCTTGTAAGAGACTTTCACCAAGTCAGATGGTCATAGGGGGAGGGGGGTCTGATAATGTAATGCCCACAGCTTTAACATTGATTTTTATTATTATTCTTTTTTATATTATTTCGAAAACAGAAGAAGGTGAGTGCAGAAAAACACAAGAAAGTGGGTGCTCCAGTTAAAAATTGTAAGCTGGAGAGGAAAGAAGTGATGACTAAGTATGAATAAGTCTTTATTTACTTAGACACTTCTCACATGTTGCTTCACCAGATACAACTAACTCTTTCAACCTTCAAAATAAAAGAAAGACAAAAACAACCGTGAAAAATATGTAAAAATAACTACAAACAAATCGTTAGAATTGCTCAACAACCTTGGAAGCAATCTCTTCACGAACTTCTGTCGAAGTTTTAATATATAGTGACACAAATTCGTCGACATCTACGCGTTTTTTTTCTACACGCACATCGCTACAGTTCAAAGCAACAATCATCTATAAACTATAAAAGGAATTCACTAAACGGCGTAAAACGTAATATTTTTCTGCGTAAACGTCGCGATCACCAAGGCAATCTTTGAATATTTTAATTTATGAAACGAATATTTTCCGCTCATTAGTAAACCCCCCCCCCCTTTTTTTTTTTTTTTGTCTCATGAAGTACTTTTAAACAAAAAAAAGTCTCTCTAAACAAAAAAAATGTATGTTATTTATGCGGTTTCGTTAAACACATTTCTACTTTCTACTACATTTCTACTTAAACACACAGAGTGATAAAGATTTTGAAAATATTTGCTGGAACTCCACTGTTCATCAATATGATTACCGATCTCTGATGATAGTTTATCAAAAACTCCCTTAAATATTGCGAATATGAATTGCCAATTCTTTATAGATAGGGTCGTTTCGGTTGCTTCGACAAGTGATAGCAGAGATCGATATACCTTACAACCCAAACTCGGAAGAACATAATTTTGTCTGAATCTCTCAAAAAAAATGTCTTGGCCTTATTTTTGTGTTAGAAATTGCTACGGGATTATTTTTTTTATTTTCAATAATATTTTCAGCTACTTTTTTGGTAATTATCTCAGGAGTTCTCCCAGGAATTTGTCTATTGGAAGTTCTTCCAAAAAAAAGTTCTCCAGAAATTCCTTTCAGAACCCCTTGAACACTTCGAGAGATCCTTTCTGAATTATTTTCAATGAAGTTGTAAAGCTGCTTTTTTCAGAAATTTTCCGGAAATCTCTACAAGAATAACTCTTACTAAGAATTTTTCAAGGAGCTGTCGCAGATTTCTCTGCAGGAGTTTTCCTAGTAATAACTTTAGGAAATCCTCTAGGAACTTTTACTTCTACCCAAGAATTCCATCAAAGATTTCTACTAGGGTATCTCCAAGAATATTTACAGAAAAGTTTTCAATATTTCCTCAGAAATTCCAAACGCACAATTTCCTCAAGAGTACCTCGCGATACTTGTTTTTAATTCTTTTGAGAATAACACAAAATCTCACAGAAATTTCTTGCGAAATTCAAATACGAAACGTTCTCCTGAAAGAATTAAATGACAGAAAAATTCCCCCGGAACTTGTCACAAAGAATCCCTTAGGAATTCAAAAATTAATTATGGAGCGGACCTGACGTAATGATAAACGCCGAGGACCTGGGATCGAATCCTACTCTCGCCAAACTCGCAAAATGTAAGTCCTTCTTTCGGAAAGAAAGTAAAGATTGGGTCCCGAGATGCTTAGGGCTAAGAATCTCGTTAATACAGATAAAAAAAAAATCAATAAATTCTCTCAACAGCTCTGTGAGGTAGTCCTATCGCTCACTTTTCTCCACTCACCAATTTCTCAAGTTTCTTCCTGGTACTTTCTGGAATTTTCTCAGGAACGGCCTCAGGATGGAATTTCTTCAATAATTTATCCTGAATTTTCCACAGAGATTTCTTTGGAGATTGCTCTTGGGATACATTCAACAATAATCCAACCAAGGATTTTGTCAATTTATCAATGATAACTCCAGGAATACCGTTAAAGATTTCTGCAGGGAAAATTTCTAGGATAATTTTCCAATGATGGTCTCGGATAACTTCCTTGGAGTTTTACCGGAATTACATCTGGAATTCTCCCGGAAATTTCACTTGAATTTTCCATAGAAGCTGAACAGATGCCTTCAGTGATTCAGACATTTCTCAACGGCCTCTAAAGAGATTCTCTCGAAATGACTACCGATATCCTGGGTAGAACAGAAATCGCTCCTAGAAAATTATTTTAGGATTTATTTTTAAGAGATCTTCATCGACGGTGAATCTTTTTTATTTGTTAGAATCTTCGTGGCGTACAAGGCATAAACATATTTTCTCTCTTGAACAGAACACGAATGATGTGATGGCCCGTTTTGCCACGAGTGACGATGTTCTGGAAGTTATCCTTGCTGAACTGTACATCAAGAGTGGGCACATCATCTAGGTTACCAAAAGCGTTGGAATTGGTTATAGTAAACCCTAATGACGGATATGGATAACTAAGCTTTGGGTAGAGTGTTTCTGAGACGAAGCTATTCTGTAGTGTTTACTATCCAGGAGGTGTCTGACGAAAATGTACTAGCCTTGTGAAAGACTTGTACAATGCTCGAGGAGGACTTGCCAGCACTTGGAGTTTTCTAGCGACGAGTGCTAAGGACGATCTTTGACGATGTGCAGGACAACTATTTGTTTAACCACGTGTTTGCTGTACTATACGGCGAAACCAGAATCCAGTAGGTTACATAGCTGGAAGGATATGGTGGACAAGGCATGATGCAAGAAGGGTTGATAGCTACTCTGCCAAGATTGTGATTGTAAGAAATCCAGATGGTACAAATGTTACGTTCAAGACAACCGGAAGTCGCCAAAAATTACACGCATTACATCGTATAAAGCTCTATTTTTAGTTACTATCGCATACCACAGATAATTTTCTTCGCATATGACGTTAGTTTTACTTATTGCCATGTATCTGGTAATGTCATATAAGAATACTAATCAAATCATATATGGCATATATGGCCTTTTTTTTTTTTCATTTCTGAGCCCTACTTAACAACGACCGGTGCGGGTCGCTTGGCTTATCGGAGCTCAATTTTTCCTCAAAACGCTTGATGGAGCCCACGGGTGGGGTTAGTCTAAGGTGAGTTAGAATGCCATGATAACTTATCTACCTGTTTCATAAGTAGTATCATGCTTTGAGCGAAAATTTGTACGCGCAAGCGCCCATACATCTCCGCCTGTAAGAAATATCATTTTGGTGTTTTCGGCGCAGTTTCCCTTGGCCAATTCGCGCACTTTTTGTAGAAGACACCATAACGATTAAACATACCAGCGGTGGTCTATTAGCGATTTTGCATCTTTTCCGCTCTCTTTTTTCTTGCAACGAGTAATATTTGGGGTCAGGGGGATGACAACGATTTCGTTTGAAATGTGTAATTTCCGAAACAAGCACTAGCGACACACGAGCCACAGACCCGAAAATCAGGAGCATGTTAGGGTAAAGCGACCAGAAAGTGGGTAACAAAACGCGCCGTACCAAAAACGATGATGGGTAGAGCGGCGATGTACCGACTCGGTACTACCGAGTTTGACAGCTGTGTCACCCCACTGTTTGGGGTAGTGTGTTAAGTGTGGCTCGTTAACCCAAAAATCATAAGTGTGACAATGTCGAGACAAGAATTGTTATTGCGAATATTATTAAGTCGCTAAAGATGCTTTGTTACATCGCAATAGTGCACGTTTGTACGCATCAGACAATTTTGCTGCATCTTATGTGAGAAACTTTTAGTACGTAACATGGTCATAAACTTCATTATACGTGCTTTTAGGTTGTTTATTGGATCTATGACAAAAGGTCGAAGGTCATATGGTCGAAAGTCGAAAAGTCGAAAGGACAAAAGGTCGAAGGGTCAAAAGGTCGAAGGGTCAAAAGGTCGAAGGGTCAAAAGGTCGAAGGGTCAAAAGGTCGAAAGGTCGAAATAAAAAATAACTTGGACAAAAGGTCGAAAGGTCGAAGGGTCAAAAGGTCGAAAGGTCAAAATAAAAAAAATAACAAGGCCAAATGTCGAGAGGAAGAAGGTTGGAAGGTCAAAGGCTCGAAGGCTGTAGTTAGTAATTAAACTGAAATGCCAGGTTTCGTTAGGTTCGAAGAGCGGATTTCAAATTTATTCAAGTACCTGCAGTGCGATGATTTACGCCATAAATATTTTTCGCATTGCGTCACTCATAATTAATATGAGTTTTTGGATGGAATAAAAAGAAATAGTCAAAACGAATAGAAAAACTACGTATAAAGCATCAAACATGCAATGTCTAATAAGTACATTGAACTAGAGGTTATTAAAAAAATAAAACGTAACGTTCATCTTCACATCTTTTGATATTTAAGTAGATCTTTGTAGGAGATCTCTTTGGACATATTGAAAATCAAATTTGAAATAATCGCTATGATAGTATAACTAGAAAGAACGACCTATTTTAAAAAGAAGGAAAAATATTATACACAATTATATTATTAGTAAGTACGCCAGAAATTATCAAAAAGCATTACTAGAAAGAACAGCCTATGTTCAAAAGAAGGTTAAATTATATAGGAAAAAATTATGGCGTAGCTGTAAATATGCTACTACAAGAAAATAAATTAAAAAAAAAACAGCATAAAAACATGATTTAAAATAGTTTACTTATCTATCGAATTCGTTGCTTCATGCAGTAATATCTTTGCTAATTTAAAAACTCTTAAGGACTAATGCGATTCCTGTTACATGATCTAACATGTTGCTGGGCGAATACTTGGACACCAAATTGAAAATCTCCTTGTCCTTTTCAATGTCTTTCGGGTTTCGTTTAGGTGCTGGTTTTTCCTGCAAGACGCTCATGATTTTTCCTTCAGTCACTTTTTGTTCCTTCTGGAAGCTTTCTACCGTTTGGAAGAAACCGGCATCGTTTGAAACCGTCCTCCACCTGTTATGCAATCCAATCCAATTTTCGACGTCTTTCGGTATACATCGGATGAAAAAATAACACTATGGTATACCAGCTACATTAGGATGCAAGATCTAGTCGTAATATAGTATCTAGGCAAGAAAACTTAAAGAATGATCAACGTTTAATGCATAATAACCAAATATGTGCCAATATTGTCAATGTCGCTTACATCACTTTGCAGAAAACTACGCCAGTGAAGGAGATCACTTTGAAGAAAATATTGCGAGTTTTTTTTTAAATGCTCCCTGTGAGAGTATAACTCGAAAAAACGACCAATTTTTCAAAAAAGCAAAATTTTAAGAACGAATATTGTATTATTAAGTAGACAAAAAAAATGTCAAGAAGCACTACTAGAAAGAACAGCCTATGTTCAAAAGAAGGCAAAATTCTATTTAAAAAAAAAATATAGTAATAATGTTAACAACTGCCAAAAAGCATTACTAGTAAGAACATTTTTCTTTTTCATTTTTATTAACGTGTATTTTAACTTAAAAGCTAATTCTACACTTCCTAGAAAGAACAGCTTATCTTTAAAAAAAGGCTAAATTCTATAAAAGAAATTAATAGTAGTTACGCCAATAATTGTTCAAATGAATCATGCATTCTACAACAAACTAGTACTAGGAAAACGCCAACTTTTATTAAAAAAAACCTAAGTTGGATTCCCGTTCCGGTCAGGAAATATTGTCGACTTCTTAGGAATAGTGTATGCTTGTCATATAATATAAAAATTCATACAATGATAGGCAAAGAAAACCCTTCAAATAATAATTGCGAAAGTGCTAAAAGAACACTAAGTTGAAAAGATGCAGGCCTAGCTGCAGTGAGAATGTAAAATAAGAAGGAAGAGGAAAGAAAAGATTTATGGTTATTTTAATCTTCTGTATCATCGTCATTGTTCCCCATTATCCATTTTTCAATTCGACCTTTCGACCTTTTGTCCTAGTTTATTTTTTTTTTCAATTTCGTCCTTTCGACCTTTTGACCCTTCGACCTTTCGACTTTTTGTCCTTTCGACCTTTTGTCCTAGGTATTCTTTTATTTCGACTTTTCGACCTTTTGACCCTTCGATCTCTTGACCCTTCGACCTTTTGACCGTCGACCTTTTGACCTTCGACCTTTTGTTCTTCGACCTTTTGATCTTCGACCTTTTGTCCTGCAACCTGTTTATTAGGAACACAGCGGACAAGGGGGCAAACTATGTCCAGAGTAATTTGGCTAGATTGGCGATATCTTTCAGTAATTGCTACATCGCCCGCGGTTGCTGCTCTAGTAGGGACTAACAGGCATCTTCAGTGTTCCGAGTGTTGTTGATTTTCTATTTTTATGCAAGAGTGGCGCCCGTTGTTTCAGATTACAGTTCAATGTGGGAAAAGAGAACGGAAGTGATGATTGCCATGGCTTGCCCATTGCAGAGAGTTGATTTCTCTGGTGTTGATTACTCCGAAATCTGACTTTAAGTCGTTATATGGTAGATCGACACTGTCCTGTAGAAGTGCGGAGAAAGGGAACGGATTTTTCAACTCGTTTCTGGTTCTAGCCATGGTTATGATCATATGAATATGAATAAGTTATATGTGTTGAGAAGAATGAGAAAAGAAATAGAAATGTAAAAAGTAAAAGAAAGAGACGGGCAGTGGATTGAACCCAAGACCTTTTACCTATCCATCAGAAACGGTAGCCACTGGACCATCAAGCCCGTCTTTTCTTATAGGAATGCACAGACAAGCAGACGTAACCATTCGTACGATGGAAATGATTTGAGTGTTACGTCTGCTGGCCTGTGCAAACAGCATTACACTCAGTCGGAAATCACGTTTTGATTTACACCACCAACCATAAAAACCACATAACCTCAAACCGACAAACAACATCCTCCCAACTCTAGATCATCCAACACTCTAAATCACACACCAAACCACATCCACCAAGAGCAACAACTGCAGTTACGGAATGGTGGTGTCTCCAACCTTTTAACCCTTGCCATTCATTACCCTTTCTCCATGTATGTTCGTAGGGACAGAAGCCGAGCAGCCTTCCGAAGGTGAATCCATTTCACAACACTGACTTTAGTGGTTGGTGACTTTTGTGCCAGGGATTATAATATCCCCAACTTGTCGAGCCATATCGTGCTGCATTAGCAATCGACCTCCGCCACTACTATCGGCCTTACTTCTGCCAACATGGAGTACGATGTTACTCGTTTGTTTGGTAATAGGACGACTATCTTTTCGGATGTCTCGCTAACAGAGCAAGTTTTTAATTGCAAAATGCTATTTTATTTATGGCTTTCCGCCGTTGCCACCACCACCAACCATAACCTCAAACACGCTTCTTCGGACCGTTTGTAGTGATCCGATCTGACATATTGTTTTCAAATTTTCTCTCAGCTCTACACTAGCGGGTCCTTTTGGCAAGTGAACGTCTGCTCTGGTTGAACATGGCACGCAGATATAGTTCCGGGGAGCCAACGGAAAGTGGTTCTGGTCTACGGAGCACGCATCTAGGCAGCCAGCAGAGACTTGGCGTGTGAGCGAGGATAGAAGGTATGCAAATTTTTCCTACGAAACTTCCGACGCGACAATATGTAAATGATTATTTATATTCGGGAGCTATGCTTCCGGTTTCCTGCCTGGATGGGTCGGATGGATGCTGCTGCTTCGTCACGGTTGATGTCACTATCAGTAGAATCTCGTTTTTGCATGCGGATTTGAATTGGCAGAAAATAAGTTTGGGAATGATAGTTTTCGAGAAGGATGTCTCTGGAGATTTGTAATGGACATGTGTTTTCTCTTAGAGTTTATGTTACATAAAGAGTTCCTCCTGTATTCATCTATGATGACTTGATAGATCTTGAAGTCCTTACATTGTTTCTAGAGGAGTTTTCAATGAAAATTCCCAAAATCTGGTTCCTGGAGAATAGAAAAATCCGCAATTTTAGAAAAAAATGAAGAAATTTCCGAAAGAAGGCATCCTGAAAATATTGAAGGAATTTCAGGAATGTTTCTCAACATTTTTCTAGAAATTACGTAGAGCCTTATCAATATTCCATGTATTTCCAAAATCGCTAAAGGCCCTTCGATCCTAATTGAAACATCACCTCATCTTTCCCGTAATTGATTCATCATGCCCAAAGTCACTTTCGCAACAACGTCGAACGGCAACCATTAACTGCTACCAGATCGTAGCTAATCAATAGGTCCGTTTCGATTGTCGTACTGTCCCGTCGATTGTGTATCGCGGTTGCCCCGTGCTTCCATTTTGGCACGGTCCAACCCACAATCGAATGAACTCCACGCGCACTGACAGGAAGCCTGGTTTCCCATCGATTCTGTTTGGCCGGACCGGCGGACGATCGGTGCAATGATTAATGTGCGAAATCATTAGAATGCACACCAAGAACGTACTCCGAATTTCGTCACGCACTCTTTGCTTCAATAGCTGGAAGTGGACTTATCGTTCCTGTCCAGAGCGTCCTACTTGGCTGTATCATTGAAATTAATTGATCGACATCGAGAGGAGGTTAAGAGGAGGGAAGTTCATCAATGAACGGGCCAGTGGTCCTCACTTCCCACGTTTGCGACGAGTCCGCCGAATCCATCAACAAAAGCGTGAAAGCTAATCCCATTCTTTGGCGACGCAACAGCATCCCAGGCATCGAATCGCACATTCCCCCATCGCATCGAAATGAGAAAAAATCATGGATAATTGTATAAATCAATTTTTCCTCATTTCTGCCCTCTCGCTAGACAAGGGCCTCGTCGCTAGCGTCATAGCGATGCGTAGCGAATCGACTAAATAAATCCTGTGTCCAGTCAGTCAGTCAGTTCAGTTGATGTGCGGTGAGGTGGCGAGAGAGATGGAACTGCACATCGGTCTTGGGGCGTTCGGAAACATTCGATGATAAACGACGCAAGTCATCGAGCAGTCATAATGAATATGAATCTCTGCCAAGCGATCCTACCATTAGGGACCAATCCAAATAGTCATTAATCTCTATCAAAGTGTGTGGCAAATCGGACGAACCAGATTTCCCGGATCCCGGTTTGATCCTATTTAGCATGGCCGGTTCCTCCTGGAACAATCACTAATTATCCCTGCTTGCGCGGCGGAGATATTGAGAGAAGGCTTTTAACGCTGTCAGAGAGCATGTGACGACGGATAATTCACTGTGGGTTGGAAATCGAAATTTAGTTCGACAGAAGAAGACAAGAAGACAAGAAGACAAGAAGACAAGAAGACAAGAAAACAAGAAGACAAGAAGACAAGAAGACAAGAAGACAAGAAGACAAGAAGACAAGAAGACAAGAAGACAAGAAGACAAGAAGACAAGAAGACAAGAAGACAAGAAGACAAGAAGACAAGAAGACAAGAAGACAAGAAGACAAGAAGACAAGAAGACAAGAAGACAAGAAGACAAGAAGATAAGAAGACAAGAAGACAAGAAGACAAGAAGACAAGAAGACAAGAAGACAAGAAGACAAGAAGACAAGAAGACAAGAAGACAAGAAGACAAGAAGACAAGAAGACAAGAAGACAAGAAGACAAGAAGACAAGAAGACAAGAAGACAAGAAGACAAGAAGACAAGAAGACAAGAAGACAAGAAGACAAGAAGACAAGAAGACAAGAAGACAAGAAGACAAGAAGACAAGAAGACAAGAAGACAAGAAGACAAGAAGACAAGAAGACAAGAAGACAAGAAGACAAGAAGACAAGAAGACAAGAAGACAAGAAGACAAGAAGACAAGAAGACAAGAAGACAAGAAGACAAGAAGACAAGAAGACAAGAAGACAAGAAGACAAGAAGACAAGAAGACAAGAAGACAAGAAGACAAGAAGACAAGAAGACAAGAAGACAAGAAGACAAGAAGACAAGAAGACAAGAAGACAAGAAGACAAGAAGACAAGAAGACAAGAAGACAAGAAGACAAGAAGACAAGAAGACAAGAAGACAAGAAGACAAGAAGACAAGAAGACAAGAAGACAAGAAGACAAGAAGACAAGAAGACAAGAAGACAAGAAGACAAGAAGACAAGAAGACAAGAAGACAAGAAGACAAGAAGACAAGAAGACAAGAAGACAAGAAGACAAGAAGACAAGAAGACAAGAAGACAAGAAGACAAGAAGACAAGAAGACAAGAAGACAAGAAGACAAGAAGACAAGAAGACAAGAAGACAAGAAGACAAGAAGACAAGAAGACAAGAAGACAAGAAGACAAGAAGACAAGAAGACAAGAAGACAAGAAGACAAGAAGACAAGAAGACAAGAAGACAAGAAGACAAGAAGACAAGAAGACAAGAAGACAAGAAGACAAGAAGACAAGAAGACAAGAAGACAAGAAGACAAGAAGACAAGAAGACAAGAAGACAAGAAGACAAGAAGACAAGAAGACAAGAAGACAAGAAGACAAGAAGACAAGAAGACAAGAAGACAAGAAGACAAGAAGACAAGAAGACAAGAAGACAAGAAGACAAGAAGACAAGAAGACAAGAAGACAAGAAGACAAGAAGACAAGAAGACAAGAAGACAAGAAGACAAGAAGACAAGAAGACAAGAAGACAAGAAGACAAGAAGACAAGAAGACAAGAAGACAAGAAGACAAGAAGACAAGAAGACAAGAAGACAAGAAGACAAGAAGACAAGAAGACAAGAAGACAAGAAGACAAGAAGACAAGAAGACAAGAAGACAAGAAGACAAGAAGACAAGAAGACAAGAAGACAAGAAGACAAGAAGACAAGAAGACAAGAAGACAAGAAGACAAGAAGACAAGAAGACAAGAAGACAAGAAGACAAGAAGACAAGAAGACAAGAAGACAAGAAGACAAGAAGACAAGAAGACAAGAAGACAAGAAGACAAGAAGACAAGAAGACAAGAAGACAAGAAGACAAGAAGACAAGAAGACAAGAAGACAAGAAGACAAGAAGACAAGAAGACAAGAAGACAAGAAGACAAGAAGACAAGAAGACAAGAAGACAAGAAGACAAGAAGACAAGAAGACAAGAAGACAAGAAGACAAGAAGACAAGAAGACAAGAAGACAAGAAGACAAGAAGACAAGAAGACAAGAAGACAAGAAGACAAGAAGACAAGAAGACAAGAAGACAAGAAGACAAGAAGACAAGAAGACAAGAAGACAAGAAGACAAGAAGACAAGAAGACAAGAAGACAAGAAGACAAGAAGACAAGAAGACAAGAAGACAAGAAGACAAGAAGACAAGAAGACAAGAAGACAAGAAGACAGAAAACAGAAAGAAAACAGGGAGAAAACAGGGAGAAAACAGAGAGAAAACAGGGAGAAAACAGGGAGAAAACAGAAAGAACACAGGGAGAAAACAGGGAGAAAACAGGGAGAAAACAGGTAGAAAACAGGTAGAAAACAGGGAGAAAACAGGGAGAAAACAGGGAGAAAACAGGGAGAAAACAGGGAGAAAACAGGGAGAAAACAGGGAGAAGACAGGGAGAAGACAGGGAGAAGACAGGGAGAAGACAGGGAGAAGACAGGGAGAAGACAGGGAGAAGACAGGGAGAAGACAGGGAGAAGACAGGGAGAAGACAGGGAGAAGACAGGGAGAAGACAGGGAGAAGACAGGGAGAAAACAGGGAGAAAACAGGGAGAAAACAGGGAGAAGACAGGAAGAAGACAGGGAGAAGACAGGGAGAAGAAAGGGAGAAGAAAGGGAGAAGACAGAGAGAAAAGAGAGAGAAAACAAGGAGAAGACAGGAAGAAGACAGGGAGAAGACAGGGAGAAGACAGGGAGAAGACAGGGAGAAGACAGGGAGAAGACAGGGAGAAGACAGGGAGAAGACAGGGAGAAAACAGGGAGTAAACAAGGAGAAAACAGGGAGAAAACAGAAAAAAACAGGGAGAAAACAAGGAGGAAACAGGGAGAAAACAGGGAGAAAACCGGGAGAAAACAGGGAGAAAACAGGGAGAAGACAGGGAGAAAACAGGGAGAAAACAGGGAGAAAACAATGAGAAAACAGGGAGAAAACAGGGAGAAAACAGGGAGAAAACAGTGAGAAAACAGTGAGAAAACAGGGAGAAAACAGGGAGAAAACAGAGAGAAAACAGGGAGGAAACAGGGAGAAAACAGGGAGATAACAGGGAGAAAACAGGGAGAAAACAGTGGGAAAACAGTGAGAAAACAGGGAGAAAACAGTGAGAAAACAGTGAGAAAACAGTGAGAAAACAGTGAGAAAACAGGGAGAAGACAGGGAGAAGACAGGGAGAAGACAGGGAGAAGACAGGGAGAAGACAGGGAGAAGGCAGGGAGAAGACAGGGAGAAGACAGGGAGAAAACAGGGAGAAAACAGGGAGAAAACAGGGAGAAAACAGGGAGAAGACAGGAAGAAGACAGGGAGAATACAGGGAGAAGACAGGGAGAAGACAGGGAGAAGACAGGGAGAAGAAAGGGAGAAGAAAGGGAGAAGACAGGGAGGAGACAGGGAGAAGACAGGGAGAAAACAGGGAGAAAACAGGGAGAAAACAGGGAGAAGACAGGGAGAAGACAGGGGAAGACAGGGAGAAGACAGGAAGAAGACAAAGAGAAGACAGGGAGAAAACAGGGAGAAAAGAGGGAGAAAACAAGGAGAAGACAGGAAGAAGACAGGGAGAAGACAGGGAGAAGACAGGGAGAAGACAGGGAGAAGACAGGGAGAAGACAGGGAGAAGACAGGGAGAAAACAGGGAGTAAACAAGGAGAAAACAGGGAGAAAACGAAAAAAAAACAGGGAGAAAACAAGGAGGAAATAGGGAGAAAACAGGGAGAAAACCGGGAGAAAACAGGGAGAAAACAGGGAGAAGACAGGGAGAAGACAGGGAGAAAACAGGGAGAAAACCGGGAGAAAACATGGAGAAAACAGGGAGAAAACAGAAAGAAAACAGGGACAAAACAGGGACAAAACAGGGAGAAAACAGGGAGAAAACAGGAAGAAAACAGGAAACCAGGGAGAAAATAGGAAAACAGGGAGAAACAGGGAGAAAACAGGGAGAAACTGGGAGAAGACAGGGAGAAAACAGGGAGAAAACATGGAGAAGACAGGGAGAAGACAGGGAGAAAACAGGGAGAAAACAAGGAGAAAACAGGGAGAAAACAGGGAGAAAACAGGGAGAAAACAGGAAGAAAACAGGAAGAAACAGGGAGAAACAGGGAGAAAACAGGGAGAAGACAGGGAGAAGACAGGGAGAAGACAGGGCGAAGACATGGAGAAGACAGGGAGAAGACAGGGAGAAGACAGGGAGAATACAGGGAGGAAACAGGGAGAAAACAGGGATAAAAGAGGAAGAAAACAGGGAGAAAACAGGAAGAAAACAGGGAGAAAACAGGGACAAAACAAGGAGAACACAGGGAGAAGACAGGAAGAAAACAGGGAGAAGACAGGGAGAAGACAGGGAGAAAACAGGGAGAAAACAGGGAGATAACAGGGAGAAAACAGGGAGAAAAGAGGAAGAAAACAGGGAGAAAACAGGGAGAAAACAGGGAGAAAACAGGGAGAAAACAGGGAGAAGACAGGGAGAAGACAGGGAGAAAACAGGGAGAAAACAGGGAGATAACAGGGAGAAAACAGGGAGAAAAGAGGAAGAAAACAGGGAGAAAACAGGGAGAAAACAGGGAGAAAACAGGGAGAAAACAGGGAGAAAACAGGGAGAAAACAGGGAGAAAACAGGGAGAAAACAGGGAGAAAACAGGGAGAAAACAGGGAGAAAACAGGGAGAAAACAAGGAGAAGACAGGGAGAAGACAGGGCGAAGACAGGGAGAAGACAGGGAGAAGACAGGGAGAATACAGGGAGAAGACAGGGAGAAGACAGGGAGAAAACAAGAAGAAACAAGGAGAAAACAGGGAGAAGACAAACAGAAGACAGAGAGAAGACAGGGAGAAGACAGGGAGAAAACAAGGAGAAGACAGGGAGAAGACAGAGACATGACAGGGAGACAGGAAATCAGGAAGACAGGAAGAAGACAAGGAGACAAGAAGTCAGGAAGACAAAGAGTCAAGAATGCAAAAATGTAAGAAAACAAGAAGACGAAAAGATTAGAAGTATTAGTATTAGAATGTTCATTATCATGCTTCGATTGTGGTATTTAGTGAAAATGTTCTGTCCCATTGTGCAATAGATGCGACTGCGGCCGGACTCGTAAAAATCATCCTAACAGATCCTAACCACTTCTATTGAACACACGTACCATTCCCATTCAACGATGATGAGCTTGCAACTAACTGCGCGACAGCATTTATCGGAACTCGTAAAAAGTCAAATTTACGATTATGCGAGAAGGCTGCCGCCGCCAGCACTTTAGCCCCTTGAGCCCACAACAACATGGGACAGCAAAAAAACAATAAATAATTATCTCCTTTCACATGTGATGTGAGTGAGGGAATCAAATCAACCCGAACCCGGGTGATTCCGAATCACGAAAATTGACGCGCACACGTCACACAAACGACGACGCATGAATGTTGTTTGATGTGATCTAACCTATAAATATAAAATTAAATCACTCCACGCGCGGCAGCGACCGGCGGCTTTCACATACGGTTCCGGCAGGGGGTCGATCCAGCCAAGAGTCGCACACGAGAACGCTCGTAAAAATCCAAGGGCTAAATTGAATCGAAAACCTATGACGATGACGATGGACGATGCCGCCGCCACTCGCACTCGTCAAATATTCATAATCGAAACCCACTTATGTGAGCGCGGACTGGAAGCGATAACGGTGGCGGAGGGACAACCGAGCGGGAGGAAGATGCTTCCGAAGCATACAAACAAGCGTGCACCTACTTTCCGTTTTGCGTCTAATGGAGTAAACAAGCAGCGCCGCCCGGGCCGGATTAGGTGACCGCATGCAACGCCGATGAGTCCTACAAATTTTGCTTGAATAACTTGTTTTTTTTACTCACTTGTTCCCCATGTGGAACGGAAGTCATCGGTTCAGGGGATGACGATTGACGCGACTTTGTGGTGGTGGCAGTGATTTCAGGTAAAACTATGTTTGTTGACTTCTGAGGTGGATTAGTGAGTAACACGTGCTCGGGATTTTGTACTCGTGTATCGAAAAATCTGGATGGATATTTTTTTCAGATTTTCAATAATTGACAACTTCCTGTTGTAGGCGTCGGACTAGCACAAACTTGAGTCACGCCGCTGCTGAAATTACTGACCGTCTGCGGTCAAAATTTCACGTCATCTGCAAAGTTCGGAACCGACGGTTGCTTCCATACGATCCTGAATGGTTCAAGCATCTGGGTACCAAGGTATACCTTAAAAGTGGTTAATTTAAAGGACTGCTCTTCCGTAATTCTGCAAAGGGACGTAAGCGACATTGACAACTTTGGGAGCTAAATTTCAAAGTGAATGTAAACACTAACAAAGCATTCTCAATACGGCTTGATGATGATTTATTGTGTTGTACATATAAACGAAAGCTTCTATGCAAGCCCAATATGAATGAACCCGCGAACCTAATCAACATACTCACAGCAAACATTACGGTGAGGTATATGTAGCTCTTTATTCGGCTCTTATATAACCACTAACTGTATAACACATTGAGGAAGCGCTTTCTCAGCCTTTCGCCAGTCGTTAAACAATAGTTTTATAGGGCAACCCAAAATTATTGGATTCAATAGTATTTTAAGTTATGATACTGCTCATGAGGTAATTCTTGAGTAACTGGAAGTATCGCATTGAAAATTAAAGTACCTGCCGCTATTTGAAATTGAACTCCTGATCTCTGTATCCACTGGTTCCGATTATGCTACAATTGTGTAGCACATAATCGATCATTGGTCCTTCGAGCCGGATGCATTTGTAATTAACCTTCGTTACGCCCACTCAGTCCCAAGGACTACCAGCCCACTCAAGGTCGGCTAGTTCCACCGAAGCTTCGCAAGAAGAGGGGAAACAAAGGATTGGAATGTTTGACGGCTTTATTCAAAGGTAACCTATGTCCCTACGGCCCTATATATGCCCTATAACAGTACTTACGATAGTGTATGGTGTCAGTGTGGGTCCCTGATGACGCTGCCTGACCATCGCTTGGTCCTCGTGGAATAGCTTCGCCGGCCAGAGTTTCACGTGGGGCTCACGGGCGTCCTGCCGTGGCCGGCTTGGTACGTCTCGTCCACCGGAATTCCTCTGCGGACCCGGAACACCGTCACTCCACACTCGTGGTCTTGGAGCGGTCTCGCTTCGCCGGCAAGAATGGTCCTCGTAGTCTCGGCACGGCTCTCAAAGTAGGTTCCAGTCCAAAAACTGGGCTTCACTTCTCCGCTTTCGTCCTACGCTTCGGATACAGTTCACTGCTCGGGGTGTAATTCGTCACCAGCTCGTGGATCCACGGCTTCGGACCCGACTCCGTCTTCTTCTGCACCACGTATTGGGCCGGATTGGCGCAGCCCGTCCACGCGGTCTACGAACGGTGAGTATTGGCCAGCACTGTGGGGTTCGTGGGTCTTGCCGTTCGAACTGGCACTGTCGTTCGCTGCCAGTTACTGGCTACAGTTCACTTTAGGGAATCTAAATGTTCCCACTTTTGGTTAGATTTAATCTTCGAGAAGTGTTGAAGCTATCGTAGTCCTCTAGCAAGTGGACGAGTCTCGGGCTCCCGACCTACTCGGAACCGGCGAATAGTCCTTTTTCCGTCCATTGGTAGCTGCCCAAGTGCCAAACTGCATCGGCTACCAGGTGCAGTCAGCGTGGGGTGTAATGTGGGTGTGTGGTGTTGTCTGTCGTTTAGTGTTTGCATTAGATTTTGATTTGACTGTTTGCCGTTCTCCTATCTTTCTCATATAATACTTGCATGGATTTTATTTATATATCTGCATGTTTTTGTAATATTTTAGGTATTTATTCATTTATTTATTTTATCTCAATATTAAGCATAATCTCCCCTATTAGCTAGCTAAGGAAATCCTTTGTCTTCCTTCTTAAATTTAATGATACCACTAAGGGGCTGTCCATAAACCACGTGGTCATTTTTTTGGGACTTTTCAGCCCCCCCGGCGTGGTCATTAGTCCATACATTTTTTTTTATTTGTCCATACAAAATGGTTATTGGCCAAACCCCCCCTCCCCCCTCAATGACCACGTGCTTTATGGACAGCCCCTAAGACATGACTGAAAATCTTGAAAAAAGAGTGAACATCGCAAAGCGACTGGTCACACATTTGTAGCGGAATTTCAAGCATCAGGATTTAATGCAGTTTAACAAAATAATACCCGTCTCAAGGAAAACAAAAGTCTCCAAATGCAAAGGGATAGTGAGCTAGCATCGTTTGAAATTCTTTTCGAGTTTATGGCAGAATACAACGATCAGGCACCGTTTGCAAGACTGAAGTGCAGACGTTGTTCGAGCTTCCCGATCTAAAATCCTGAGAACTCCATGTTTTCACTGATTTCTTCGAAAAGACAAAAAAACTAGATCAAATGGCGCAGGGTACTGATTACAAACATCTACTACACGCTCATTGAAAACTACTCTAAAGTGAGTAGATTTCGGCTCAGTTGCTTAGTTTTCAAAAAAATGTCAAAAGTAAGTGACAGTGTTTCCCATAAGTGAGTTGATTTCTACTCTGTTTGCCTGGGAACTGTTGTCCTTCTGACTTCAGCTAGATTGAGGAGGTACGATTCGAGCGTCTGTTTTCCAAGGAGTTACGGCTCAAACAGCGTCTGTTCTGGCTTCCAGCGCACAGTGGAAAAAATCGACCCAAAAAACGGATCTTTTAACGCCACTGGTTTCGGTACAAGAAGTTGACCATTTCTGACGTAAAAAAGTTCGAGCAATCGAATGGTGCTTATTTCATTCACCGCACGCCATGGGAAGTGGTCCATTTTGCCCCATTTTGCCATTTTTCATACAAAAAGAGAATCAAAATGCACTTTCAAACTACTAACACGACTGTAGATCATTGAAAATAGCTGCAGGTGTAATTGGAAGTTAATAGAAATCATAAGAATACACGAAATATCCTCTGAAATGCTTATTTTGCCCCATACGCCCCAACAACTGTCGGATATTCACAATGTTTCCTAATTATGAATGGATTTTTATGTTACTGACTTGAAGTTGATTTGTTTGGCATAAACTAAAAACCGCTAGATCTTTTATCACCAGAATCATCTTCGGGAGTTGTCCAATTTGCCCCATTTTGCCCTATTTTCATGAAAAAATGAGATTTAAAATGTATTTATGAAAAACGAATACTGCTATGGAATGTTGATATTAGTTTTAGGTGCAATTGGAAGCTAACAGTTATCATGCGCATATATTAAAGATATTTTCCCTATTCCACCCTACATGCCCCTAAAACTGCTGGATAATAACATATTTTGTATGGATTTGTAATGTCGTTGGATGAAAAACATGAAGCCCTGGATCATTTTATATATAAACAAATACGGTTTATCAGTAAGGTTTAGAATCATTCACTGGAGGGTACAAATATCTGTCCATTTCACCCCAATTTGCCCTGATTTTTTGTCAAGTAATGAATGAATTAATTCCCCTTATTAGCATTGATACTGAAACCAATGTTATCAAAAAGACATTTATATGACTTTTTCAATAATGTCAGCTTTTGATGGGGAATTAAGGGCATAATAAGCATTTTATAAAATATGTCAAATATGCGCTTAACTGATAGGGCGTCTCAAAACACCAAATTGTATATATTTAAGTTGCCTCATTTGTGTGCATATTTGCCACAAATTAAGATTAGGGTTAATGCTTATTATACCCTGTATTCCCCACCAAAGTCATATGTTTTAACTGTCCTTTCGATTACATTGGTTTCAGTAACAAAAGTCCATCAATTCGAACATAAGCAAATGGGGGAAATCAATTCATTCATGAGGCGACAACAAATCAGGGCAAATTGGGATAAAATGGACAGATATTTGTACCCTCCCGTGAATGATTCTAAACCTTATCGATAAACCGTATTTGTATATACATATAAAAAATGATCTAGGACTTCATGTATTGCAACCAGTGACATTACAAAACAATGGAAAAAATGTTATCATTCAGCAGTTTTAGGGGCATGTAGGGTAAAATAGGGAAAATATCTTTCATTTATGCGCATGATAGCTGTTAGCTTCCAATTGCAACTAAAACTAATTTCAACATTCCATTACAGTATCTGTTTCTTATAAATACATTTTAAATCTAATTTTTCTATGATTGCAGGGCAAAATGGGGCAAATCGGACAACTACTGAAGATTATACTATTGATAACAGATCTAGCGCTTTTTGTTTAGGCAAAAAAAAAACAAATTCAAATCAGTAACATTAAAAATCCATTCATATTCATGTAAAATTCACTATTTCAGCAATTGTTGGGGCATATGGGGCAATATAAGCATTAAAAATGATCTTTCATACATGTTTTTGATTTCTATTAACCTCTAATTCCACCTGCAGCTATTTTCAATGATCTACTGTCGTGTTAGTTGTTTGAAAGTACATTTTGATTCTCTTTTTGTATGAAAAAATGGCAAAATGGGGCAAAATGGACCACTTCCTGTGCCGTGCGGTGAATGGATTTAGCACCAATCGATAGCTCGTACTTTTTTACGTCAGAAATGGTCAACTTCACGTACCGAAACCAGCGGCGTTGAAAGATCCGTTTTTTGGGTCGATTTTTTTCCACTGTGCAGCGGCTGAGTATGAAATGCTCCTCCACCAGAAGCTATACGTAAGAATACAGCCTCACCACGGTGAATAGGGGACCTTAGACCAACAACCTACTGTTTTCGAAACCCAAAAAATCGTTACTGAAACCGAAAATGAAAGACTACGAACTCATTCAACGTCAACGACTTTTAGCGCAAAACAACGGACAAGAATTGGAACTTGGAATGTATTAACCCTAGCCCAGCAGGTTAAACTGGCACAACTAGCCAATGAGGCATGCCGTATGAAGCTTGAGATCCGAGGACTGAGCGAAGTCCGTTGGCCGAACTTTGGAGAACACAGATTGGCGTCGGGTCATATTCTGCTACACTCTGGCCTACGAGGTGAACACGCTCTTCGCCACTGTGGAGTTGGTTTCTTGTTCAGCGCTCACGCCCACGCTGCGCTCATGAAGTGGGATCCTATTAATGACAGCATAATTGTAGCTAGATTCAGAACACGGGATCGAAACCTTACCATGATCCAATGTTACGCACCAACCGATGCTGCCGAATTGCAAGATAAAGAGAACTTTTACAGTCAACTGAATGCTGTCGTGGACAAGACTCCGAAAGGTGATATCAACGCGACTTCAACGCGAAGGTTGGTTCCGACAACTCGGACTATGAGCACGTCATGGGACGCCAACGGAAAGTTGTTTGTAGAATTTTGTGGCAACAATTATATGGTGATTGGGGGATCGCTCTTTCCTCATCGACCAGTGCACAAAGTGACATGGGTTTCCCGAGAAGGAGTCACGGAAAACAAAATCGACCACATCTGCGTCAGCCGAAAATGGAGGCGGAGCCTTCTTGATGTGCGGAATAAACGTAGCGCCGACACTGCGTCCGACCATCATCTCCTAATCGGCGAGATCCGACAGCGTATTGCCAGGATCCAGCGACAGGAGGAGAAATTGCGCGCCGGTTTAACACATGCCGACTGGAAGACGCAGCGGTGAAAAGGTCCTTCGTCGAGAAGTTTAAGAACCGTGCTGCGAATATTCCAGAAGGTGGAAGCGTAGAAGATCAATGGAGCGCCATCAAGAACGCCTTAATTGCCACCACGCACCGGCGAGAATAATTTGAGTGAGCTACGCACCCGAAGAAAGCAGTGGATCACAGATGATACCTGGAGGAAGATAGAGGAGCGAAGGGACGCCAAAGCCGCGACAGAGCGAGCGGAAACACGAGGAGCCAAAGCCGTAGCCCGTCAGCGCTATTCGGCTCTCGAGAAGGAAGTGAATCGCTCATGTAGACGGGACAAAAGAGCGTGGACGGACTCCCTAGCCGACGAAGGCGAGAAAGCCGCAAACACAGGTGACATCCGTGTCCTCCGTGTCCGTGTCTCGTCACCTTAGTGGGACCAAGATGAATGCTACGATGCCCGTGAAAGACACGTCTGGACAGTTACTGACCGACCCGGCTGATCTGTTGAAACGCTTGTTCCAGCATTTTGGAAACTTTTTTCAAGTTTCAACCAGGCCAGCAACGCCTCAGCATGATCCGCCAAGGGTTCGACGCATTACTCGTGTCAACACCGAAGCTCCATCAGTGCAGGAAATAGAAACAGCCATTCGTAGCATGAAATCGAACAGAGCCCCAGGGGTCGATCGCATTACAGCTGAGATGCTCAAAGCTGATCCCGTAGTATCCCCACAACTACTGTATCAATTATTCTGCAACATATGGGAAACCGCGACATTTCCGGCCGACTGAATGCATGGCGTTTTAGTAAAGGTACTCAAAAAGGGTGACCTGACTGTATGCGATAATTGGCGGGGCATCATGTTACTGTGTATCGTTCTCAAAGTCCTCTGCAAAGTAATTCTTAACCGGATACAAGAGAAGATTGACGCAATTCTCCGACGGCAGCAAGCAGCATTCCGTGCCGGACGATCCTGTGTGGACCATATTGTCACGCTCCGTATCATCCTGGAGCAAATCAATGAATTCCAAGAGTCTCTCTACCTGGTGTTCAATGATTACGAAAAAGCTTCCGACCGTTTCAATCACGAAAACATGTGGGAAGCCCTCAGGCGCAAGGGTGTCCTTGAGAAAATCATCGGCCTTATTGAAGCACTGGACAGAGCATTTTCGTGCAGTGTACTGCACAACGGTGTTTTGTCCGATCCCATCCGGGTCGTTCCTGGAGTGAGGCAAGGATGTATACTATCCCCGCTACTGTTTCTCATCGTAATCGACGAGATCCTGGTTGGTCCGATTGACCGTGAACCAAATCGGGGATTGATGTGGCAACGCATTACTATGAAGTTTCTAAATGACTTCAAACTGGCTGAGTGGCTGATGACGTTGCTCTTCTAGCCCAACGGCGCTCTGGTATGCAGAGCAAGCTCGATGATCTTGCCAATCGCTCCTCAGCGGCAGGTCTTACCATCAACGTCACCAAGACCAAATTGTTGGATGTAAACACGGTCAACCCTTCAGGGATGGCAACACTCACTTGCAAAGAATTACACTCACTTGCAGTTTTCTCAGCTCAGAAGCGTGCAATCAAGAAACGATGTATGGACGACTTTTGCCTTGTGGTTTTGTCTCAAACTGTATCGAATTGAGTAGGGGTCGCTCACGAATCCCAAAATCGTGACAGAGCTGTGAAAGTGAATCTCCACGAGGTGAGTGTAAATTTCATTCACCTCGTGGAGAGTTGCCTTCACAGCTCACTTACGAATTCGGTATGCGTGTTCGACCCCTGCTTTATTCGGCAAACTTTTAAACAGAATCACAAGGCAAAAGTCGTCCATACATCGTTTCTTGATTGCACATTTCTGAGCTGAGAAAACTGCAAGTGAGTGTAACTCTTTGAAAGTGAGTGTTCCCATCCCTGCAACCCTTCCAGCTTTACGATAGCTGGGCAATCAGTGCAGAATGTTGAAAGCTTCCAATATCTTGGTAGCCAAATGGCAGCTGATGGCGGCACTGGGCGAGGGCTGCTTTTAAGAGTTTAAGAAATGTATGGAAAAAACAACCAGATCAGTCGACGCACCAAAATTAGAATTTTTAATTCGAACGAGAAATCTGTGCTGCTATACGCCAGTGAAACCTAGTGTGTATCAGTGGAGAACACTCAACGGCTACAGGTCTTTATCAATAGATTCCTGCGGTATATAATTCGTGCATGGTGGCCTCACAATTGGATCTCCAACGTGGAGCTTCATCGTCGTTGTCATCAAAAGCCGATAGCGACAGAAATTCGGGAGCGAAAGTGGAGGTGGGTCGGCCACACTCTACGCAGGGGCTGAAACGAAATCTGCAAACAAGCGTTAGACTGGAACTCAGCAGGACATCGCAGCAGAGACAGACCCAGAGGCTCATGGCGGCGCAGCCTCAACAACGAAATCAAGCAAGTCGACAGAAATTTGACCTGTCCACAGGTCAAGGCGATGGCTGGCAATCGATCAGTGTGCAAATCTGTCAATTCGGCCCTCTGCACCATCGTGGGTGCCCAGGACTGAAAGTAAGTAAGTAAGTAAGTGTCGATGGATCCTCGCAATGTGCAGCCAGATCTCGCCGATTAGGAGTTGATGGTTGGCTATGGAAAACTCGAAACAAATCACTGAAAATCGCTATCGGTTCTTGCTCATGTCTCCGAGACTATGGCGTCCCATGATGTGGTCAAAATCCAAGTTTTCGAAACTAACCTTCATGTTGAAGTTGTTTATGAAGATCTACGTGATCTTCTCCAGGATAGCCTTTTGTTGGCTGTGAAAGTACTCTTTGTCATGCATTTCGGCCGCATTAGTTGATAAGGTACTTGTGAGGACCAGAGCCATATTGGACGCTTATTCCAATATGTTGACTCACCAATTCGCAGCCCGCGCTGATTGAACCTATAACCAAAAAGCTTCTTCACTATAAATTTGCAAATCGCTATAGATAAACTTGCGCATTCTACCCTCCCAACCATATGTCATTCCAATAAATTCCACTTTAAAATGTTCCGTGTCGAATGACCTCTCGACAACTGAAAAGTCCCCGTTTGGTCACACTTCAAACGATACCTAGCTACATACCTCTAGTTTTGGGTTTTGTTGGAATCCGAACCTCACTACATAAATTGTCGATTTTTCATACCACGCGCGCGATTCGCTTTTTGACCTCGGCATCCTCGCTTCCAGCCAGTCAGTCAGTCAGTGGTACCAATCGTCACAGAAATGAGCCGTATCCGATGACGACGACGACGATCCCCTTGATTCGCTCACTTTTCACCGCGGCGAGGAGAACCTTTCACCCAGTGAAGTGAGTGAAATATGTTGCGTGAAAATTTCCTCCACTCGAAAGGATGATTGTTGTTTTTCCTCCGACCTACTCTGGCTCAGGCAGGTCAAATCCGGGTTTTCGAGAAGTGGAAAAATTAATCCTTTTACCCGAAAAAAAAAACAACGCAACCAAATAAATTACAAAGCGCGTGTCGATGGACACTTGGAGGTACCGAGCCGAAGACAAACGAAAAAAAAAAGAACTAAACAAGATAAATATGGTCGCGCTTAATTAAGACGGTTGAAAAGGGCTTTGAACTCCCAAGGGTGAAAGCCCTTGTTTGGAAGAAGGAATAGCAGAAAAAAATCCACGCTCTGTTTACACAATTCGCGAGCAATTTTCGGTGCAATTGATCTTTTTTTGACCCGGATTTCAGCTGTCGGTTGGTTGTTGACTGCTATGGGTGTAAAGTGAATTGCTTAGTGGAGGGAACCCTTTTTTTTTCTAGCATGCTTTGGGGTTGAAAAGCTAAGAAGGTTCCGAGTAATAAATAATAGATTTATGACGTGTTATCGTACAGCATGGTAGGGGAGTGGAGTTATGATATGTTGCAATTTAAAAAATTAACAATAGATGAAACAATCATGGAAAAGCATAGCCGTCGCAAGAAATATGAACGCTTTTATGTTATAACTAGTATCTTAATCAGTGGTGCTCAGCATTTCCCAAAAATTTCCAATAATTTTTTTCAGAATCGATCGAAAATCCCTTAAATTTTACTAAGTTAAAACAAATTTTGCAGCTCGTAGGACCCATCATATAGTGGATGCGAGTATCTTCGTGTCTGCCACACAATAAACACAGTGTTCTTCTTCTTCTTATCCTTCTTCTTTGTGGCTCGACGTCCCCACTGCGACTTGGCCTGCCTCTCTTCAACTTAATGTTCTTTGAGCACTTCCACAGTTATTAATTGAAGGGTTTTCTTTGCCTGCCATTGCATGGATTTGAATATTGTGAGGCAAGTACAATGACACATTATGCCCAGGGAGTCGAGAAAATTTTCCCGTCTCAGGATTGGTGATCCATAGCCTTAACCACTAGGCTAACTGGAGACCCACAGTGCACACAGTGTAGTGGGCCTGAAAAGGCCGGCCAGTCCCGAACCGAAGGAAACAGGGGGTTGCGACCATTGCTAGGTTCTTTATTTATTTATTTATTTATTTATTTATTTATTTATTTATTTGTTATAATCCATCTGACTACAAAGTCTTAATGAATAAAAATCCTAATATTAACACAAGAACAAATTATAAAACAGACAAACGACTTATCTTATTTTTGAAACGCACTAATGTCTCTCCAAAGTCAAAAAAGCTCTCTACCAACGAGAACGTTCTAACCATTGATGTCATCGGTTCATTATAGCCGTACGTAGTTTGGTGAAATCTACACTGTAGCAATGACCAATTCCGTAGAGATCGTTGTGGGGCACGAATATCAAGCATTGACAGCAAACGAGGTGAATCGATGTCATTCCTCAGCAGTTTAGCAACAAACATCGCTTGTTGTATTTTCCGCCTTTTCGCAAGGGTGTCCATGCTAAGCAGTCTGCATCTAGCTGGATATGCTGGAAGGTTAAGTGGATCACGCCAAGGTAAATGTCGTAGAGCCAATCGGATGAATCTTCGCTGAACTCGTTCAATTCTCAAAGTCCAAGTAACATCATTTGGCGTCCAAACAACAGATGCGGTTTCGAGAATCGGTCGTACCAGCGCACAGTACAATGACTTCAAGCAGTGAGGATCAGTGAAGTCCTTGGCGATTTTTGCAATGAAGCCCAACTGACGATTAGCCTTAGCTATTATCGATGAATAGTGCTTGTTGAACGTCAATTTTGGATCCAGTGTCACTATTAAATCCATCACTTCTTCCACCCGTTGAAGAATGGTTCCATTGATATGGTATTCAAACCGAAACGGATGTTTCAAACGATGGAATGTCATAACGGAGCACTTCGGAATGCTGACAATTAATTTATTCAGGTGGCACCACTCAACAAACTGGTCGATAAAATTTTGCAGGCGATGGCAGTCTTCTAACGATCGGATTCTTAGCTATCACAAGTGAAGACGGATCAGAAGTAGTACGCTCGTTGGTTTAAAGTAGAGTGCAAGAAGAAGAAGATGAAGAGAAACCGCAAGAGGTACAGGAGCGTAGGGACACCAAGCCTAGAAAACGTAGGAGGGCAGGTGCCAACCGTGAGAGGTGCGACACGCTCGTCATCAATACTGAACAGTCCAACTAATCGGAAGTCTTGAAAGCGTTGAGGAACGACACGCCAAGCTCGTGGATGTGGGAGCCGAGTTCAAGCGTGACAAGGAACCCAAGGGCGCCGTTTACAAATGTCTGGCGATAGAGGTCCTTGGCCGCGTAGTCGCCGGCTGCTAAGAATAGGACTACTAACCCCAATTCAAGGTGTCGAGCGACCCGTGCTGAGGAATGAGTGATCGAGGGGGTGAAAAAGATGCTCGATCTTTAACGGAGCCTGTGGGGTACCTGGGCACCCCCCACAGTAAGCTGCCCCTTACCGCGTTAATGCAAGGCTCTGGCGTGGTGGACATTCTTTCCCGTGCAACTCGTGGGATGAAAAAATGAGCAAAAATTTAAAATTTAGGTGGAAGTAGAGATGCGATCAACCCCTTCGCAAGAAGCGGGTTGATGAGATCTCCGACAAGGAGAAGTGAGGAGATAGGCGCTAGGAGTTGCGTACGCAGCTCAAGCGTGGGTGCTCCAGTCCACTTCCCGGCTAGCCAGCCGGTGGAGGTTATGGACGGAGCGTGGTTGTTGAGGGCCGTCAACCGGGAATCCAAAGGACGGTCCGCAATAGAGGTGGCTGAGCAGCAGCTTGGCAAAATCATCGACTTTGCGTCCACTAAGTCGAACATAAGCAAGGACCTGAAAACGGCCTTGCTTCGACTTAGGGCGTCGATCGACGATGCCAAGCAGGAGCACGCGGCACTCACGTTGCTGACTGCTGCAGCAGCGGAGCCTGCAAATGAGAAAGTGCCGAAGTTTACCCAAACGGATGCCTTCTCCTTCGCAGGAAGTCCGAATAAGGCGGAAGCGACTGCTCGCTACAAACGGGGCAAGCAATCGCAGAAGCAGGCGAGCCAACCGTCAGGCGAGGAGCTGTCTGGCGGTGCCCGCAAGGCCAGGCGAATCATTACCTCGAAAGTCGGTAATAATGCCGAAAGGTCGGACCCCAGCCAGGGTTCCCAGAAAGCTGGGAAGGGTGGGCCTGAAAAGGCTGGCCTGTCCCGGAACGATGGGAACAAGGGGTTGCGACCGCTGGTGGGCCCTCAACAGCCACAGAGTAGGGCGATCCAAGGGGAGGACCCCCCTTGGTCGAAGGTAGAGCGGAAGAGGAAGAAGAAGGCGAATCCGCAGGTAGTAGCGCAGGACGCCAAGCCAAGGCGTAGGAGGGAGGTGCCAGGCGCGAGAAAGGCGACGCTATCGTCATTAAGACGGAACAGTCCAAGTACTCGGACGTTTTGAAGATGATGCGAAGCGACGCCAAGCTTGAGGGTCTTGGAGCCGACGTACGCAGTATTAGACGTACTCGTACGGGCGAGATGATCCTGGAGCTGAAGCGCCAGAAGGAGCACAAGGGCGCCGCCTATAAGAGGCTGACAGAAGAGGTCCTTGGTGAGGGTGTGCAGGTGAGGGCTCTGACACATGAGGCGACTCTGAAGGTCAAGGGCACTGCGGCAACAGTGCGATGTGCAGGTGGCCGCCGCAGCCGTTAAGCTACGGAGAGGGCCAGCAGGGACACAGATAGCTTTGGTTCAGCTACCTGTGGCGGATGTTAAAAAGTCCGTTAAAGTAGGTAGTATAAAGATGGGTTGGTGTGTATGTCACCTGACATTCCACGAGCCACCGAAGGTTTGCTTTAGGTGTCTGGAACCAGGACACAAGTCGTGGGACTGCATAGGCCCCGACAGGCGCATACTGTGCAGGCGATTCGGCGCTGAAGGTCATAAGGCCCAAAGCTGCACGAGTCCGCCCATCTGCATGATCTGTACCGGGAAATCCTCGAACAACAGACATCCGATGGGTGGTCCAAGGTGCCCGGCCTTCAAGAAAGCCGCAGTGAACAACAAATCACAGTGCACGTAACGCAGCTGAACCTGAACCACTGTGATGCGGCTCAGCAATTGCTTTGTCAGGCGGTTTCTGAGTGGGAGACGGATATCGCCATCATATCGGACCCATACCGAGTACCCGCCGGCAACGGCAACTGGGCCTCGGATGGGACCAGGAAAATGGCGGCGAAATGGACGACGGGTAAATACCCCGTGCAGGAGTTGGTGTCTACTACCTACGAGGGCTTCGTGGTCGCCAAAGTAAACGGGGTCTTCTTCTGTAGCTGTTATGCGCCTCCGCGGTGGCCGATCGAGCAACTCACGCAGATGGTAGACTGTATGACGACCGTGCTAACAGGGCGAACGCCGGTAGTAATAGCGGGTGACTCTAATGCCTGAGCCGTGGAATGGGGAAGCCGTTTCACGAACCAGCGGGGTCAGATCCTGCTAGAGACACTAGCCATACTAGATGTCGACCTGGCTAATGAGAGTACCTTTAGTCGGAACGGTGCGAAGTCGATTATTGACGTAGTCCTGGCCTAACACGTAGTTTGCACTGGATAGTAGACGATACGCTCACAGCGATCACCTGGCCATTTGCTACTGTATCAACTGTAAAACAGCAGGCAGCGGACAGAGGAAGAGGCGGTTATGACAAGGCCAAGACTTCGCAGGTGGTAGACATCATATTTCGACGAAGGGGTATTTAGGGAAGCGCTAAGCCATTAGCGAAACCCATGGCAACGAGCTGGTAGCGGTACTCTTGCGTGCATGCGATGCGGCCATGCCTAGGCGAGTCCACCCTAGAAATGGGAGGCCACTGGCTTACAACGAACGACGGGTGGTATTCGCCGTTGCTAAAGTCGCACTGAAAACCGAGATAAGGGCAAGTAAAAAGGCTGGCTTCGATGGTCTCTGTCAGAATGCCAATGCGAATCCGTGGGGTAATGCTTACAGGATCGTGGTAACCAAGACAAGAGGTTTAATGGCTCCTACAGAGCAGTTTTCAGAAACGCTGTAGGAGATCATCGAGGGGCTTTTTCCGCGCCATGGTCCTTGTCCTTGGTCTTTTTTCGTAGGACAGCCGGGGAGTGGGGCTGGCGATAAGCAGAGCATCACCAACGTGGAACTTGCGGAGATAGCAGAGTTCCTTAGTAGCTATTGCAGAGGCTCCCGAGATGATCAGGTCTGCCATGCCGAAATGCTTGGACGAGGGAGTTTTCCCAGGAGTATGGAAGAGGCAGGGCCTGGTTCTCTTGCCAAAGACGGGGAAACCACCCGGAGACCCGTCAGTATATGACCAATATGCTTGATCGACTCGGTGGGGAAGGTGTTCGAAAAGATCATCATCATCAACAAAATGTTGAACACACCGAGGGTGTAAATGGTCTCTCGAGTAACCAGCATGGCTTCCGGAAGTGAAGGTCCACCGTAGACGCTATCTTGTCGGTTACAAAAACCGCCGAGAAAGCACTCGAGCCTGAGAGGAGGGGAATTCGCTTTTGCGCGGTAGTGACTCTGGATGTAAGGAATGCGTTTAATAGCGCCAGCTGGTCTGCTATTGCCAATGCGCTCTTGCGTCTGGGGATACCCGAGTACCTGTACAAGATTCTCGAAAGATACTTTAAGAATCGAGTATTAGTTTACGACATGGAGGTGGATCGGAAGTGCTTTCACATAACCTCAGGAGTCTCGTAAGGTTCCATTCTGGGTCCGGTGTTATGGAATGTCATGAACGACGAGGTGTTGAGGTTAGAGTACCCAGTGGGAGTGAAGATTGTCGAATTTGCCGACGATATTACGCTCGAAGTCTTGAGTCGATCGAGGAGGTGAGGTTGAAGACCGACCACTCGATCAAGGTTGTGGAAGCGTGGATGCGGTCCAGGAAACTGAAGCTGGCTCACCATAAGACTGAGGTGACGGTTGTTAACAACCGGAAGTCGGAGCTGCAAGCGGAGATCAGTGTAGGTGAGTGCACTATCCTGTCAAAGCGCTCCGTCAAACACTTGGGCGTGATGATCGACGATAAGCTTACCTTCGGTAGCCACGTCGATTATGCCTGTAAAAGAGCCTCCACAGCTATTGCGGCACTGTCCCGGATGATGTCCAATAACTCTGCGGTGTACGCCAGTAAGCGCAAGCTTCTGGCTAGTGTTGCTACGTCCATACTTAGGTATGGCGGCCTAGCGTGGGGCACTGCGCTAAAGGGCTGTCCATTAATTACGTAAGGGAATTTTTGCGATTTTTCGACACCCCCTCCCCCCCTTGTAAGATTTTTTGTATGAGAACCTAAAAATTTTTGTATGGCGCGTATGATTTCTCAAACCCCCCCTCCCCCCAAAAACCCTTACGTAATTAATGGACAGCCCCTAAGTACTGAATGCTACCGACGGAAGCTGGAAAGTACTTAAAGGCTTATGTGCCTGAGGGTTGCGAGCGCGTACCGTACCGTGTCACACGACGCTCTCTGCGTCATTACTGGTATGGTGCCTATCAGCATTCTTGTCAGTGAGGACATGGAGTGCTTCGAAATGCGCGGCACAAGAGGCATACGCAGGACTGCCAGGATGGCCTCTATGGGCAAATGGCAGCGTGCGTGGGACAGTTCCACCAAAGGAAAGTGGACTCATAGGTTGATTCCGAGGGTTGGATAAACAGGCGCTATGGGGAAGTAACATTCCATCTGAAACATGTCCTTTCAGACCATGGCTTCTCCGCCAGTATCTACACCGTTTCGGTTATCGGGGGTCTCTCATATGTCCGGTTCGTGCTGGTATGGAGAATGCAGGAGGACGCAACTCCGGACAATCTTGTCCATGGAATGTGTAGGGATGAGTTTGGCTGGAATTCTGTTTCAACGGCTATCACCCAAATCGTCTTGCAGCTACAGAGGAGGTGACGCGTGGACTCGGAAAATTGGCAGAGCGGACGCTGTACAAGAGGCGGTCCAAGGAGGTGGAGTCGGCTACGTAGGTCCTAACGGTACCCTGCGATCGAAATCGACCCTTACAGCGATTAAGTGGCCACGGGAGAACATTCTGGTAGCGTTGATGTCGGGGCGTCGGGCTACTGGGTGGGATCCGAGGTTTGGGCAGGTGGAGGCCCCATGTCGACACATCCTTTTGTATGCTGGCTTATAGGGCCTTACTTGCGGGAAGGTCGAATCGTTGAGCACGCTGTATCAGTTCTTGATAATGCTATGAAGTTGGAAGCAAGCGTGGTGTCAACCCTGTCTGCCTTCCGAGGACAAAGGGAGTGGTAAGGACCACTCGGAAAACTGGCTGAGCGCTAGCATGTTACCTTGGTGGACTCCCCAAAGCGACTATCGATGTTCGTTGCTGTAGACTACGCAGCTAACCTTAGGGTACAATGGGCACTAGCCCCTCTCCGAAGCGCAATGCATTCTAGGTATCCTGTTTAGTGAGTCGGGGTGTAGTCCCGGCTACTCCTTTTGCCTGTGGGAGGCGGTCCCCAACACCACACTACCTGGAACATCCGTTCAAGTTCTGCTGAGCAGATTATCTCTTGATTGCTTTGAAAAGAAAAACAGGCGTATCTGTCAAAAGATATCGATTTTGTAGTTGAAATTAAATGAATGAGTAGCTAATAAGTTGGTGCTTTTAAGAATCAAACAAATCACTCCACCCAGCTGCGTAATGTAAAAATCAATTTCCATCGCCTAATAAAATGTGAAAATTTATGACTGCAACCAGCAATCAGGAAGCAACTCTACCATGCACACCATGCACGACCGTCAACCCGATGTGGATTATTGCGCCCATCGAAACCCATCCAGCGACAGATTAAAATGTTTCGGCTTTAATTAAAACTCAACCATGGTGCTGCCGTTGTCTACGGTTCTGTCTAATTTGTCCTCCACTTGGCGAAAATCCACTCACCCGGTCGCGTCGCTCGGATGGATTCCCCCTCTCAGAACACCTCAACTCAACCATCATCCCTGCATATCTGGGTTTTGCCGCCTACACGGAACTACAAATGAACCCAAATTTAAGTTGTTTTGACGCAATCCCGGTCTTCCGTGGAATTACTCAAATTTGCGTCAAACAGCGATAGGGGCGAGTGAGTAGTTCTCGTTTGAGAGCGGCAAAAAAATTAACCCAGTGGTAAGTTATTTTCACCCAACGGAGGCCTCAATTGACGCAAATTTGGGTTAACTCAAGAAAACCCAAATTTGGCTTCTTCCACGGAAGAGCAGCGGATGCGTCGGTGCTTCTCTCTTTGTTTTCGAAAACATTGCGGTGGGGCGAGGGAGAAAATAACCCAACTTTGAGTTAAAACTTTAAGCAGTTTAGTCAAATTTGAGTTTTTAAAACTTATTCTTTGGGTTATAATATTTTTCCGTGTAGTTAGAACTGTCCAAGCAAGGACCAAAACCGCGGCGAACGGATGGCCACCGCAGATCCGCACGTATAGATCTAATGATTACTCGTTGATGCGTTACAACAGCAACCCATCAGCAAGAGGCAGCAAGCAGATTGCCACCGCGCGGATATTGTTTCGCTTTGCAGCTCTGAATTAGGTCGTATTTTGTCATATCTGTCAACCGGGATTCCGCAATAAACAGTAGTGGGTCCGACGGTGACGGGGTACTCTGAGTCTAGGTTAGGCATATCCGAGTTGAACCGTGACCGTGCCATGGCGTGGATTGACACCTAGAAAAGGCAATGTCTACACGGCGTATACTCAGTAGTTGAGTAGTTCCTAATTATTCTCAGAGAGTAGGTGGGGTGTGCTAGGTCCCTGAGCTTCCTATGAACTCTATCGTAAGATTCGTTCGATCAACTAGGAATTTAAAGGTTCTTCTCAGAATCAGTAAATGTATATTCAATCAGGTCCTATTAGGTAATCTAAGTCATTCTTGACTAATTTTTGTGTTTACAAGATGTTTAGGAGGTAGTTAACGTCATCCAGAAGTTGAAAAATAAATTGAAATTAAAAGGAAATCGTCAATGTCCAAATATCCATCATTTCACGGTACCTCTCCTGCGGTGGTAATTTAGCCCAGTTACACAACTGGAAACAGGAGGAACCCTCCATCGTCACAGCAAAAAAAAAAGAAGCAAAAATGACACGACTCCGCTGCTCACAATACAATAGTTATAATAGAGAATGACGCGTTTACGCGTACACTAGGGGCTCTCCTGTACACAGCGAAAGAGGACAATCGCGCCACTGCACTGAGCTGTTGTTGTCTCCTGTTGCAAGTACTGTACCTTTTCCACGACGCTTGGTGCTTGACAATTTTCCCCCTAACTATTACAGACTAGGGGATGTGGTACCGTCAGGGGTGACGCTTCCACCGGTTCCCATTCAAGAGGAACCCTACCCGGCGATACCGGACGCCAGGACGGTTCTTCAACGGCGCGGCCTAAAGTGGTCAATGTTTGGTGACAAATGCAAACACGTGCATTTGATTCCGGGCGCGGATTTCTGGATGTGATCGCGTTTTGGGATTTTGGGTTTTAAAATCCACTTTTTTGAGGGAAAAAAAGCAGCGGTTGAACGAATCCATAAGACAGACACCCTCCACTTGATTCGTTTCGATTGGTGTTTTTTGTTATGCATTCAATGAATGGGTTAGAGAGAGGCAAATGTGACGAAAGGATTGTCGGTGGATTATGATGATGATGGTCGACGACGACGACGGTGATGGTGGTGTCAGATTTCAAATGGAATTTGTTGGACGGAAATTGATTGAAAATTGGGAATGGATTATCCTTGATGGGTTGGTCGATTTCAATTATGACACGTGGATTGAAAATGATTCGTTCTTTGGAAGCATTTCAAAATATAAATAGAAAGGGTTGAAAAGGAAACGCGTTCAATAGAAACTGTGATGAAACATCGAGTTTAATATCGTACGAGCGTAATTGCAATGGCCGATTTTTCCTCATCGATTTTGTTTTTCATTATTAGTTGATAGTTTTCGGTTATTTTTGGCTCTACTAAATCATAGTTACTAACAAAATATTTTTAGCTTTATTAGGGAGATTTTCAGCCCGAGGCTGGTTCATCTCCAAAAGTTCCTAACAAAATCAAAACAGTTATCAAAGCTTGAGTAGGGGAACTGCGGGCATAACGCCCCGGGAGCAAAACGCCTGCACGCGATTTTATCTTGTTGTGGAGGTTTTCGTTAGATACAAGCAAACTAGAACTAAAACTGAGCTGGTTAAGCCCAAGAACGGCTGAAATTGTTGCCAGAAAAGCGTGAAAAACGACGATTTTCCACATTTAGAAAGGTTATCTAATTTAAAGCGCACAGAATTTAAGCATTTGCGCGCTGGTTATATGGAATCAACCCATTAATCAACTACACGCCTCCTACCCTTCATTTGCTGCTGGGAAGAGTTCGATGGAGCCTCTAGGTATTTCACTACAAGTCAAAGCGGATAATGCCAGGAGGCGTTTTGCCTCCTACAATTTCCCAAAAGGTAACACTTTTTTGATTAATTATTTGAATGGGAAATTTTGGCTTCCCACGGGCCAAAACTTCAAGTGCCTTAGGCAAGGGAGTAAACTGCTTTCCAAGACAGAATACGACCTTAAAATAAGCATCATTTTAGGTTTATGACCACATATGCATAGCTGGGGCGTCAAAGTCGGCCTTCGTCCAGGTTTTCGTACACATGTAGAGCATAGGTCAAGGTACTTCCTGAATGTTTTTCCTGGAAGAAAATGTTTTTTGTTTTTGCTGAAATCATTTTTTGCGAAATTTTGTTTAAAAAGGTTTTTTGCAAAAAACGAAGAACATTTTCCATACTCTACATGTGTTCGAAAACTGATTTTGAGAAAATTTTAATTTAATGAAAAATCAAAAACCAAAATATGGGAAAATGCTACTAGTTTCGCCTTAAGTAAAAAACCCACTTGTGCACTAGGCTGCGGCTTATTTTTCAAAAGTTGTTGAAACTTGGAATTCGTAAGCTCTTGTGGATTCAAATGACACAAAAAGCGAAACCTCTGAGTTTAAGCCAAACATATTGAGATTTAGAGGTCGCGCAATCGCTTCAAAGTTGAATTGTCCAGTAATAAAAAGGTGTTTTTACTTCAAGTGCCATAACTTTCTCAATTTTCAACCCATTTTCAATCTTTTTTTTTTATAAATTTCTCACAATTTAAATTTCGAATAAACTCGTAGAACATCATTTTTTTCCAAAGTCACAATATGAGTTTTTGAAGATTTAATTCATTTTTTTCTTCTTTTTAACCGTTTGACCAATATTAAAATTTTTAGCTTGCTTTTGTAGATATTTTTGTTGCCTAAGAATGCTGTGAATAAACTGTACCTTTAAAAAACGTTTCAAAATAAATAAATACCAAAAACCGTTCAGAAACACGTATTTTATTGGAAAAATCAGAATTTTGGCCAAATTTTAATAGTTTTCATGCTTAGTTTCGGGCTCAGAGTGAAAAATGTATTCTCGATAATCATATGAAAGCCTTGAACTTCAGTTTTTGGAGTGTTCTGAATCAAAAAATATTTTCATGTTCGAAATGCGAGGAAAAAAATTTGAAAAAAAAATCCTCCAATGTGTTCCATATCCCTTAATATGATGCTAAGTATCTGGTTTGGAGTAAAAAATTGCAAATAATCGTCAAAAACTCCGAATTTGCATAAAAAAATCAAGTTTGAAGGCATGTTTTGGCAGTTTTTGGTGACAAGTATCATAAAAATGACTACTTTGATGAAAAGTTTGTTTAGGACAAAGATAGGCAACAAAAATATCTACAAAAGCAAGCTAAAAAATTAAAATTGGTCAAACGGTTAAAAAGTTATAGGACTCTAAAGTTAAAAATATTTGTAAAAAGAAGAAACAAAAAGAAATAAATCTTCAGAAGCTCATATTTTGCGTAACTTTGGAAAAAAAATGGTGTTCTACGAGTTTATTCGAAATTTAATTTGTAAAAAATTCATTAAAAAAGATTGAAAATTGAGAAAGTTATGGCACTTGAAATGAAAAAACCTTTTTATTACTCGAAAATTCAACTATGAAGCGATTGCGCGACCTCTAAATCTCAATATTTTTTGCTTAAACTCAGAGGTTTCTCTTTTTGTGTCATTTGAATCCAAAAGAGCTTACGAATTCCAGGTTTCAACAACTTTTGAAAAATAAGCCGCAGCCTATTGTGCACCCTCAACCCATTAGGTGCTGGCCATGAACTACGTAGACTCATTTTGGTTCATCTCAGACCCCCTGTCTCTCCGTAGACTTTTGTTCATACATTGAGCGTACATTTTTTTTCGAAATTTGTATGGAGCGTAGTCTTTGGCCAGAACCCCTCGTCCCCCCTAAGAGTCTACGTAGTTTATGGACAGACGCTCATTTCAATTGAGGTGAGTGAAAAGTGTTAGCTCGGGCTCGCCGGTTGGGGAAAAAAAGTGCCGATTAGTGTGTGGGTTTTGGGTTCGCGCGCAAACGGCAAAAGTGTTAGCTCGGGCATTCAAAATACAAATAAACAGCTGAGATATTAACGAAGGATAGAGAAACCAAAGAGAGCCTCTCTTCTGCAGATTGGACCTTTGGACATGTTTGGCCTGTGTTGTGCCCGATTGCAGTCGTCGCGTCATCGTCGTCGTCGATTTGAATGTGCACATAGTCGTACCCGCGTGAAGTCGGTTTAGTGTGATTTAGGAAGCAAAGTGCTTTTTTCATTCGGGTCGGCCGCGTCGTCTCCGTCATCGATTTGATTGTGCACATCGCCGTATCCGTATGTGTAAAGTGATTACGGAGTCAAGGCCAGTTAGTGGAAGATGCTGCATTACATAAGCACTGGACACTTAGATGGATACTTATCGGTGAGCTCGTTTCATTCTATCATAATAATTAATAACTAATAATATAAAAATATGCTGATTTTTATGTATTTACCTAACAAATATTGAAAGGTTCGTCACGTTATGTTTCGGCGCTAGTTCCAATGCACTTCTTGTTGATAATAATTATTTTTCTTTATTTTTTTTTGTATTTACACAATATGCAATTTGAATGGTTCGTCATCTAAGGTGTCGGCATGTGTAGTATTTGATTCAAAATTGATACGCGTTTTGATGTATATAGGTTGCATGAATCAAATTGCTTACCAAAGTGAATCCACATCATGTGACTTTCCCGTCCCCATTTACAAAAACTCCTTCCCGTGACAATCGTGGAGAAGATGAGGTGATCTCGGTCTCTAGTAGCAACGTACGTCACACTAACATTCCTTCCCTTCCTCGATGACCGAAAGGACGTGGCCGGCGCCGTTATTGACTAATAAAGTTTGGAATTCTCGAACTGTGCACATTGAAAGCGGTAGCTACTCCCAAGCTCCGTTTGTTGGTTCCTTGTGCAATTTCGATTGTTCTGGTCAATCACGGAGTAGCAACTACGAATTGTACGGTCATCTATGCTCATGCTCATGCTCATGCTCAGACGCTCATTTCAATTGAGGTTTCCAGATTCGAGTTTTGGCCGAGCCAGGGTCCTTCCGTACTGTTTTCTCATTTACTTGGTTGTTATAAAATAACAGAGTATTATTTTCAAAATCGGCTAGACAACCAAGAGTTGCATAAGAAACAACGATGTATATCGTATAAAGTACTATTTTAAGTCACTATCGTATATATGTACGGCAGACGGACAATTTCCATCGCATATGATATTATTTTTTAAACTTATTACGATGTATCAGGTAATCTCATATAAGAACACAAATCAACTTTTTTAAGGTATGAGTACATCGTAGTAGATGATATTCTTATGTTTGGTACTTTTCTTATTGTGTCAATTTAAGTCGCATTGGTGTATGGATAAAATCGCATAAAAGTAAAAATAAACTCGTTAAAGTATGCATACAAACTCGCATAAGCAGAAGCGTTTATGTTGATATAATGCGATTTGATATGTGATAACAATTAAAGAGTTGTGGAGCGGACCTGGTGTGGTGGTTAGAACACTTGACTATTACGCCGAGGACCTGGGATCGAATCCCACTCCCGACATACTCACAAAATGTGGGTCCTTCCTTCGGAAGGGAAGTAAAACGTGGGTCCCGAGATGAACTAGCCTAGGGTTAAAAATCTCGTTAATACAGACAAAAAAAAAAAAAAAAAAAAAAATTAAAGAGTTGCTGTTGGACTGTGAATGCAGTACCAATAGGCTACAAGAAAATGAACAGCCATAATTATGTTTACAAAGTCATCATTATTTGTTTTGTTGGCCTGATAATCAACAATGGAAGGGCAGTGAAAACTGTGCGGGAAATGGTGCTTCGTCGGTTTTAGCCTGTCAAACACGCACAGTGCAAGTCATCCAAGTGCATTCCAACAGTCACTGAGGTGAGTGATAATTAATCAGCTTGTTTCATAAGAAGCGTTTAGTGTTGATTGTGAAGTGTGGATCGACAATCCAGAAGTCATTCGTTCGATATCGAGCTGACAAGAATTGTTTTTTTTAATTATTATTATTTAGTCGCCTAAGATGCTGAATTACGTCACAATAATGCACAGGGTGCATCGCATAAGATATCGATTCCAGTCATATAGTATAGTAATTATTGTTTCGTCTATGCACGCCACAATAGATCAAACTAATGGTCGCAGTGGCATTATCTCCACAACACGGAAAAAAATGCACGTATAACGCCTCCACTTTTGTACGCATAAGGCACTTTTACTGCATCTTATGCGATGTAACTTTAGCGCATAAAAGTACGTATAACATGAATATAAACTTCATTATACGTGCAAATTGGTTGTCTGGGTGGTTTCTATACACAGTTAGAGAATCAATCAAGGATACTCCTGAAATAATCCCAGGAAGAATAGCTGAATTACTGGAGGAATCTTTGAAAGAGTTCCTGTAGGAGTTTCTAGAGGAATCACTGGACGAATCCCTGCAAAATCCTACAAGGAATCCCTGGTTCAACCCCAGGAGGAGTTCCTGAAGAAATTGAAACCTTCAAGAAACCTCAGTGAAACTCCGGGAAACATTCTGGACGAATCTCAAGAGGATTTCTAGGAGGAATCTCTGGAGGATAGCTTGGAGAATCCCTAATCCATAGAGGAATTCCTGGAGAAATTTCTTCAGGAATACTTGGAGTTATCTCTGGAGAAATTCCTGCAGTAATTCCAAGAGGAATTCATGGAGGAATTCCTGAATGAATTCCTAGATGAATCTCTGGAGCAATCTCTTGAGAAATCTTGGAAGGAAATAGTGAAGGAGTCCCTAGAGAAATTGCTAGAGGATTTCCTGAAGGAATCTCTGGTTGATGTTCTAGGGAGAAGCTTTGTAGAAATTTCTGGAGGATTCCCTGGAGGGATCCTTGGTTGAGTTCCTGGAAGAATTCCTGAAGGAATTGTTAGGAAAATCTCTAAAGGAATACATGCAAGAAAATCTGGAGGAATTCCTAATGGAACTGCTGGTGAAATGTCTGAAAAAATCTGTAGAGGAATTTTAGAGGAATTCAGTCGAGGAATTTGTGCAGGAATTTCTGGAGAATTCCCTAAAGGAATCCCTGAAGGAAATTTTGAAGGAATTCTTGGAGGAATCTGTGGAAAAATTCCTGTAGGAATTGCAATTTCAATGGAATTCTAGAAGGCATTCCCTGAAGAATCTCTGAAGGGATTCCTGAAGGAATCTCTGGAGGAATATCAGAGAGAACCAGTGAAGAATTCCTCGAAAAATTTTCTTGAGGGATCATTGGAGAAATCTTTGGAAGAATTCCTGGAGGAAACAATTCAGGAAAACCTGAAAGAATTTCTGGAGGAATCACTGGAGAGGTTCTTGAAGAAATCCCTGGAAAAAATCCGGGAGGAATCTCTGAAAGAATTCCCGGAGAATTCCTAGAGGAATCTCTGGAGGAATTCTTGGCGGAATCCCTGCAAAAATTAGTAGAGGTTTCCCTTGTGAAAGTCCTGAAGGAATTCGTAAAGTACGTCGTACGTTTATGAACCTTAGAAGAATTCCTGAAGGAATCTTTGGTGGAATTTCTTGGTGAACCCTTGGAAGAATTTCTTGAGGATTTCCTGGAGGGATCTTTGAAGGATTTCCTGGGAAAATTCCGAGAAGATTATGCAGAAAACCGTGGGGGAAATTCCTTAAGAAATCGCTGGAGAAATTCCTGAAAGTATCGTTATAGGGTTTCCTCTACTTGACGTGTTTTCACGCGTATTTGCTATCGAGATCACTAGACCATGCCCAGAGCATCAAGATAGTCGTTTTTAAAAAGCATGAAGATTGAACCGTCACGACGCGTCGCTTGATGCATTATTACATGATTACTGGCGAGCCAGTTTGAATCATTGTGCTTTTCCTGGTCATCATAGATTGTATTTTCTATGCAAAGTCATATCCAAATAACATTTTCTGATTCAAATAGACTAGAGAGGTCCTTAGAACCATTATAAAACCAAAATAAAAGGTAAACAGTTTTATGACGGTTCTCAAAACCTCTTTAAGACTACTAGGTCGACAAAATGTTACTTTGGTAAAAATATAGCCATCACAAGATTAGTTTGGTCGTGCGAATATTTTTTCCATTGAGTGTAGAATTAGCATCTAAGTTAAAATACACAAAAATAAAAACTAAAAAATAAAAAAAATTTCATCGAGAAGGTGAGCTAATAGCATTCTCTATTAACTAAAAACTATTGGTTGACTAACGGAATGGAAATTCTTCGAACCGAGTGAAGTGATAAGCGAGAAGTAATTGATTACCTAAAGAACAGGCAAGGTGTGCCTGAACGTAGCTGGAGCTATCCCATTTCTACCCACAGGATCTGTGAAGGTTGAAGTTGGATAATTAGAGTCTAGCGCTAAGCAGGGATGGGAACACTAACTTGCAAAGAGTTACACTCACTTGCTATTTTCTCAGTTCAGAAGCGTGCAATGAAGGAACGATGTATGGACGACTTTTTCCTTGTGGTTTTGTCTTAAAATTTGTCGAATAGAGTAGGGGTCGCACACACATACCAAATTCGTGACAGAGCTGTGAAAGCGACTTTCCACGAGGTGAGTGTAATTTACATTCACCTCGTGGAGAGTTGCCTTCGCAACTACCTCACGACCCCTGCTCTATTCGGCAAACTTTTAGACAAAACCACAAAGAAAAAGTCGTCCATACATCGTTTCTTGATTGCACGCTTCTGAACTAAGAAAATAGCAAGTGAGTGTAACTCTTTCCAAGTGAGTGTTCCCATCCATGCCGCTAAGCATTGGACAGCAAAGACGTTCTCTCTTGAGCTGACACGAGATCCGTCAATGTGGGAGCCGGCAAGCAACTATCCACGATTACCATGGATAGTTGGATGGGATATCCACATCATCGCTTTGACTCAACCGCGTCAAACCTCCCACTCGGAGAAGAGTTAGAGGTGGTCCGGACGAGTCCCCTGAGTGTTTTAGGCACCAGCACAGATAACGCCATTCGACGCAGATTTCGACCGAGCATCGGACGACCGAACTCACACCTTGTCCGCTTAAGGTGAAGATATGACGAAGCCACACCTCGAATTTTCACGAGCACAAATCTGAAGATCCGAATGTCGGTATGCGCTGAAAAGTTGATCGATTGGTCACCACCAGCGGGTAACCAATCGATCAACTTTTCAGTGCAAACCAACATTCGGTTCTTCAGATTTGTGCTCTTGAAAATTCGAGATGTGGCTTCGTCATATCTTCACCTTAACTGTAACCTCAACGGCATCATCTTACACATACTGGAACTCTGTTAGGGTACCTGTACCAGTTATCGCACTACCTAAGAAGAAATATTTCTACAAAAATAAGAAGAAGACCGTCGAGTGTCACCAATATGTTAAAAGATAGTTGAGCTAGCATACTTTACAGCAAAAATATAGAAACGGAGCCAAAACTACTTTTAATATTTATTAAACCGTGTGCCAATAATAGGAACCCTGTACCAGTTATGGGTACATTTGTTAATTTGTGTTCCACTTCGCACTATTTACATGCGTTCCTTATGGGATTAGCCATAACTGGTACACTATGGCGAAATAGGGTGCAACGAAGCCGAAAATTTAAGGAAAATTATTTATTTCTATCATAATTTGAGCTTTTTGTGAAGTTTAAATGATAGCATCCATCTTTTGTGAGCTCGATCTGTTGTTTTAATTTTTTTTCTTGTTGATTTGCATCATAAAAGATCGAAAATCGACTATGGCGAACTTGAGGTACTATAGCCATAACTGGTACACTGAGCCTATGTATAATTAAAAAAAAAATCAAAAAAAAAAAACAAAGAAATTCTAGAATAACATTCCCAAGAAATTTTTTAAGAGTTTACCAGAGGTATAAGCAGTAGAACTTTTAAAGAAATTGGCAAAACCAACTACCCGGAGAATCTCTAAGAATTTTTTTATGAGAATTCATTTGGATATCCCGAGAAGAATTGCGGAAGAACTCCTAATGAAATTGCCAAAGAAACATCTGAGGGTTTTTTCAAGAAATTGCTGGAAGCAGCCGGGAGAGATGACATAATCTTTTCAAATCCAGCATGTTGTACCAATGCAATGTTTAGCGAACTCAAATGCATTGTGAATGAAGGAACCCAATTGATGTTGGCTGTTGTCAAACCTATTGGGAGGGAATAGAGATGGCATCTACTTGGCTGGAAACAAAACAAACACAAAGAACTTGTAAATTAAAATTTAAGTACTCCTTGAGGAAGACACACTATACAGAGGATAGACAAAATGATCGGGACAGTCAAAAGTTTCACTTTTCAGAAAATGTCCAATTAGCTGTAACTTTTCGAAATGCGCATCAAATGTTTTCAAATTTTCACTGCAAGTTGATCAACTAGTTGTGTATTAGTGGACAAAATTAGGAAAAAAGGGCATTTCTGCACGAAGTTATAAGCATTTTAGAAAAAAAGGTAGAATTATCCGATAGCCAACTTTGAGCTGTTATATCTCCGGATTCAATGAACCGAATGCAATGAAATTTTGTCCATTTATGACTTATATAATGAGCTCTGAAAAACGTTTGACTTAACTTGAAATTACTTACGAGAGAAAAAGTTATAGCGATTTCATCAACTTTATGATTTTTTTAGTAAATTGGTCTATTTTTAATATGCATCCCATTACTTTTTCAATGAATTGCCGCCTATGTTGTTACTTTCTTTCAAAACATATCTGTATTCAAGACAATCAGAGGAAATTTAAATAAACTATAATTAGTATTTTGAATTTTGACACGCTGTTGAAATTTAAGAAAATTTGGTGATTCATTAGAAAAATAATCTAATCGTTATTATTTTCTTCCGTGTTAAGAATTTTAAGTTATAAAAAAAAAATTCAAAGCTCATTATATAAGTCATAAATGGTCAAAATTTCATTGCATTCGGTTCATTGAATACGGAGATATAACAGCTAAAAGTTGGCTATCGGATAAGTATAGCTTTTTTCAGAATCTTCATAATTTCCTGCAGAATAGTTCGATCTTTTTCAAATTTTGTCCACTGATACACAAATAGTTGACCAACTTACAGTGAAAATTTGAGAATATTTGATGCACTTTTCGAAAAGTTACAACTATTTGAAATTTTTTTGAGAAGGGAAAATTTTGCCTGTCCCGATCATTTTGTCTATCCCCTGTAAGTGATGAAACGTTGTGAGAGTATGTTATTGTATGTTTTCTGTTTATTCTCTCACCCTGCATAAGCCTCCGTTAGCTGTAGCTCTTTACCACTCTTTGAATTCACCGGCTTCAAGACATTCGCTTGAAATACATTTTTTTATCTTTATTCACGAGATTTTTATCCCTAGGCTATTTAGTTCATCTCGGAACCCACGCTTTACTTCCCTTCCGAAGGAAGAACCCACATTTTGTAAGTTTGTCGGAAGTGGGATTCGATCTCAGGTCCTCGGCGTGATAATCACGTGCTTTAACCATCACACCAGGTCCGATCTACGAATGAAATACATTTGTTCAAATGACGTTTGGCCGAAAATCAATTCAAATTTAAGAAACATGTCACATATGTCGAATGGATAACTCTTTATATACACATGATCTGATAGAGAAACGCTAACTGATGAAAGGGTAAGACCTCACAAGAGGTGAGTATGAATCCCAGCCTGTCTATGTGTTTTTCGTATTGCTTTTATTTTCACTTCTCTGGGAATACTAACACCTATTACACGATATACAATAGCAAAAGGTATCAATTCGCAACAGGAAGATCTTAATCACTAACCATGAAAGTTTTCATTTTATATTAATATCATATTATATTAATCTAATATTAGTTAAGCATAAACGTAGTCAAATAATTGCCATTTTTTTCAGAAAAAAAAATATTGCCTACCCTCACATGTTTCCTGCTCCCATAAGTGCCACTTGAAAATCACCTCCAGCTTTCTAAGGCTTCAAATCTCCAGTGCTAAAACGCATATCCCTCGGCCTCGATGAGAAAAAAGGGTGCCAAAAATAATGTTTATAATTAAACCCAAGTTAGGATGTCTGAAAAACCAAACCACTCTCAATTAGTGGCTAAAAAGCGTATCTTTTTGAAGTTCCCTCTTTCGGGGTTTCGCACCCGTAACTTTGTACCTAACGCCGAATCAGAAGTGAGGGTATCGCGAACCCGAAGAGCTGCAACTGGCTGGCTGTCTGTGTATAGAAGATGGATGTAATTGACAAATTTGTAATTTCTCAAGTAGCGTGGCAAACAAAACAGAAGAAACGAAGCGCTCGCTCATTTGCAGCGTTTAGGTAGGCTACAGAAACGAAAACAACTGGGAGCCACAATTAGAATGGATTGAATAAGTGAGAGATTAAAGGAGGAGAGGGTGAGCTAAGGCCACTTGAGATTTATGCAAAGTGAGTAATGTACCGTTTGATGTTTGTATTTGATGGAGAACAATTAAAAAGTTTGCCGAATAGGATAAATATCTGACATGAATCGAAAAATCACACATTAGTATGACATTTTTTGTCTTCTTGTCTTTTTGTCTTCTTGTCTTCTTGTCTTCTTGTCTTCTTGTCTTCTTGTCTTCTTGTCTTCTTGTCTTCTTGTCTTCTTGTCTTCTTGTCTTCTTGTCTTCTTGTCTTCTTGTCTTCTTGTCTTCTTGTCTTCTTGTCTTCTTGTCTTCTTGTCTTCTTGTCTTCTTGTCTTCTTGTCTTCTTGTCTTCTTGTCTTCTTGTCTTCTTGTCTTCTTGTCTTCTTGTCTTCTTGTCTTCTTGTCTTCTTGTCTTCTTGTCTTCTTGTCTTCTTGTCTTCTTGTCTTCTTGTCTTCTTGTCTTCTTGTCTTCTTGTCTTCTTGTCTTCTTGTCTTCTTGTCTTCTTGTCTTCTTGTCTTCTTGTCTTCTTGTCTTCTTGTCTTCTTGTCTTCTTGTCTTCTTGTCTTCTTGTCTTCTTGTCTTCTTGTCTTCTTGTCTTCTTGTCTTCTTGTCTTCTTGTCTTCTTGTCTTCTTGTCTTCTTGTCTTCTTGTCTTCTTGTCTTCTTGTCTTCTTGTCTTCTTGTCTTCTTGTCTTCTTGTCTTCTTGTCTTCTTGTCTTCTTGTCTTCTTGTCTTCTTGTCTTCTTGTCTTCTTGTCTTCTTGTCTTCTTGTCTTCTTGTCTTCTTGTCTTCTTGTCTTCTTGTCTTCTTGTCTTCTTGTCTTCTTGTCTTCTTGTCTTCTTGTCTTCTTGTCTTCTTGTCTTCTTGTCTTCTTGTCTTCTTGTCTTCTTGTCTTCTTGTCTTCTTGTCTTCTTGTCTTCTTGTCTTCTTGTCTTCTTGTCTTCTTGTCTTCTTGTCTTCTTGTCTTCTTGTCTTCTTGTCTTCTTGTCTTCTTGTCTTCTTGTCTTCTTGTCTTCTTGTCTTCTTGTCTTCTTGTCTTCTTGTCTTCTTGTCTTCTTGTCTTCTTGTCTTCTTGTCTTCTTGTCTTCTTGTCTTCTTGTCTTCTTGTCTTCTTGTCTTCTTGTCTTCTTGTCTTCTTGTCTTCTTGTCTTCTTGTCTTCTTGTCTTCTTGTCTTCTTGTCTTCTTGTCTTCTTGTCTTCTTGTCTTCTTGTCTTCTTGTCTTCTTGTCTTCTTGTCTTCTTGTCTTCTTGTCTTCTTGTCTTCTTGTCTTCTTGTCTTCTTGTCTTCTTGTCTTCTTGTCTTCTTGTCTTCTTGTCTTCTTGTCTTCTTGTCTTCTTGTCTTCTTGTCTTCTTGTCTTCTTGTCTTCTTGTCTTCTTGTCTTCTTGTCTTCTTGTCTTCTTGTCTTCTTGTCTTCTTGTCTTCTTGTCTTCTTGTCTTCTTGTCTTCTTGTCTTCTTGTCTTCTTGTCTTCTTGTCTTCTTGTCTTCTTGTCTTCTTGTCTTCTTGTCTTCTTGTCTTCTTGTCTTCTTGTCTTCTTGTCTTCTTGTCTTCTTGTCTTCTTGTCTTCTTGTCTTCTTGTCTTCTTGTCTTCTTGTCTTCTTGTCTTCTTGTCTTCTTGTCTTCTTGTCTTCTTGTCTTCTTGTCTTCTTGTCTTCTTGTCTTCTTGTCTTCTTGTCTTCTTGTCTTCTTGTCTTCTTGTCTTCTTGTCTTCTTGTCTTCTTGTCTTCTTGTCTTCTTGTCTTCATGTCTTCTTGTCTTCTTGTCTTCTTGTCTTCTTGTCTTCTAGTCTTCTTGTCTTCTAGTCTTCTTGTCTTCTTGTCTTCTTGTCTTCTTGTCTTCTTGTCTTCTTGTCTTCTTGTCTTCTTGTCTTCTTGTCTTCTTGTCTTCTTGTCTTCTTGTCTTCTTGTCTTCTAGTCTTCTTGTCTTCTTGTCTTCTTGTCTTCTTGTCTTCTTGTCTTCTTGTCTTCTTGTCTTCTTGTCTTCTTGTCTTCTTGTCTTCTTGTCTTCTTGTCTTCTTGTCTTCTTGTCTTCTTGTCTTCTTGTCTTCTTGTCTTCTTGTCTTCTTGTCTTCTTGTCTTCTTGTCTTCTTGTCTTCTTGTCTTCTTGTCTTCTTGTCTTCTTGTCTTCTTGTCTTCTTGTCTTCTTGTCTTCTTGTCTTCTTGTCTTCTTGTCTTCTTGTCTTCTTGTCTTCTTGTCTTCTTGTCTTCTTGTCTTCTTGTCTTCTTGTCTTCTTGTCTTCTTGTCTTCTTGTCTTCTTGTCTTCTTGTCTTCTTGTCTTCTTGTCTTCTTGTCTTCTTGTCTTCTTGTCTTCTTGTCTTCTTGTCTTCTTGTCTTCTTGTCTTCTTGTCTTCTTGTCTTCTTGTCTTCTTGTCTTCTTGTCTTCTTGTCTTCTTGTCTTCTTGTCTTCTTGTCTTCTTGTCTTCTTGTCTTCTTGTCTTCTTGTCTTCTTGTCTTCTTGTCTTCTTGTCTTCTTGTCTTCTTGTCTTCTTGTCTTCTTGTCTTCTTGTCTTCTTGTCTTCTTGTCTTCTTGTCTTCTTGTCTTCTTGTCTTCTTGTCTTCTTGTCTTCTTGTCTTCTTGTCTTCTTGTCTTCTTGTCTTCTTGTCTTCTTGTCTTCTTGTCTTCTTGTCTTCTTGTCTTCTTGTCTTCTTGTCTTCTTGTCTTCTTGTCTTCTTGTCTTCTTGTCTTCTTGTCTTCTTGTCTTCTTGTCTTCTTGTCTTCTTGTCTTCTTGTCTTCTTGTCTTCTTGTCTTCTTGTCTTCTTGTCTTCTTGTCTTCTTGTCTTCTTGTCTTCTTGTCTTCTTGTCTTCTTGTCTTCTTGTCTTCTTGTCTTCGTGTCTTCGTGTCTTCTTGTGTTCTTGTCTTCTTGTTTTCCTCTGTCTTTTTTCGTGTTATTTGCTTTGCTCTTTATGATATTACTGTGTAACAGCAATTAACAGAAAACTTCTGGATGACCAAAAAATCAAAATAAATGTTGATTTAAAATAGGGTCTCCCCCTCCAATCAAAAGAATCAAAAGAACAACCACACATTTATTAATAACTCTTTTCGAATCACACAAAAAGCACTGTTTCAACTCCACTCCCATCCCATTTATTTATTCTCTAAAACAGACACTCGATTTTTTGTTGATTTTACATTAGGAATTCCGTTTGATGGATTCCAGTGTGACATCTGTTTTTCCTTGTCCACGACGGATGAACATTTTCTCACCCACCTCACAACAAAACCCAAATGCTGATGTTGCGTGGTTTAGTCTCGGTTCGTGTCATAATTTACCGCTGACGAGAAGGGTTTTCCACGTCATGCTCGTTCCTCCCGGTTGCGTCGCGTTGGTTCGGGTGTTTATCTTAAGTACCCCTTACGCGCTCGTTTGCATTGCATTGTAGTTTTTGAAAAATTATTAGCTTTAGGTATTGTTTCAGGTTCGGACTTTCACTTGCGCCCGTTGCTGCCGGTTAAAAGTTGCTCCTTTGTTTCTGGTTTAGCTCCAAGAGAGCATCGTTGCTGGTTCGTGGAAAAGTGAGTTTCATTTTTTTCCTCATACGAGATCGGGCGGTGAAAAATCACCACCAATTTGGATGATAAAGCGCATTTTCATGTTTTTTCCCGTTTTCGCACTGTCAGAGAGCGTTTGGGTTTTTTTCCTTCTTGCTAGGAGGGGACCCAACCACTTCACATATATTTATGATTATGAGATATATTTTATTTCGCCAGCACAACCTGTTAATATATTTATCCATTTATTATGATTTCTATTATGGGTTCGTCGGCTCCGAGTGGGAGAATGTTGCGATTTACTTTCGTGAGTTTTGAGAGTGGGTGCAGCATCCTTTTTGCCTTGGCAGACGTTGTCGTTGTTCTCGATGACGTTCCTAGATAAATAGAAATAAATTATGTTTGCCTCGAAGAGACTCTCCAATTTTTCAACGTATGCCTGAATGATGGCTTTTAAAATGGCAAACATTGGCCTGGTCAAATAAAAAAGGTTGATAAAAAATTAAATTATTAGAGAAGATACGTTTCCAGATGAGTGCCGCAATCCATCTATGTTTAGTTGAGGAGGTTTCTATTTTTTCGATGTGTGAGGGGACTTTTAGAAAAGTAAAAATAAGTCATAAAACTCCAGCATTATTTGCCTGTTAAATAACATATCAAATATTGTCATTTCTGTGTCTCCCTTGGTATCTCGATAGCTATTTCAGGAAGGAGTATTTGGTCATATGAGCGATAGTTCCAAAGATCCCATGCCAAGCATTCACCTTTCGACCTGAAACGATTTTAGTACCAGATATTCAACAGGCATTCCTGCATTCAAAAGCAGTTGTTTTTCTACAGTGAAAACTTCTACCGCGTCATTTTCCGTTCCACTAAACTTCAAATGTGTCCCATCACGAAAGGCGTGAAAACTTTTGCAACCCCATCCTTGCCAGTAACTGAACTGGTGAAGTGACTCAGCAAGATAATCAGAATCACGCTTGCCAATCCGTTACAGAAGACACCACCAGAACAATCGCCGTGCATGGGAATGACAATCAGCACTCCGCGCTGCCTGTAAGGAGCTCGTTGTTTTCAGCGCAAGTCCCGGTAGCTGTCAACTGCAGGGACACTTCATTTATAAACGCTTGTTCCGCCCGTTTGTGGAAGTCGAAGCTCGAAAAAAAAACTGTTACTGTTCATTCAAACAGTAAAAACGACCGAAAAAAAAGCAGCAATAAGGAAACGTCACCCCTGACGGTCTCATCCCTGCTATTCTCTCGGGGGTTGCCTACTTTTTTTTTGTCGATTCAAGAGATCGGAAGACTCGTCAAAATTCATAACTTTGATACGTCATGACAGTCCATTTATCTCCCGGCAACAACGAAGAAGGACGACTGCCGGTGCGACGATGACGATGACGACGTGGTGCAGAGCAGTCATCGGGTGTCGTCGGACAATTTTTTATTCGAGGAAATTTTCGCTAATTCAATATAAGTTTGCGGAGGGTAAGGGTACTTGTTCTGAGGTCTATCCTAAAACCGAATTTCATATGTATTGTGTTCAAAAAGGTTTTCAGTGCCTACTCGAGAATATATGACTAGAAAAAGTTCCATGGGATATTTAGAGCTGTTAAAAAGTATGTAATTAGAAAAGTGCTTATTATACGTTGTTTATTCCATTTAGGTATTTATTGAATTGACATAAGTACTTCGCAGAAATTTAAGAAGTCGTAAAGGGATGCACGCAATACATCGTATTAAGGAGTATTTAAAGTTGATATCGCATATATGTACGACGGATGAGTGTAGAGATCTCGCGTTTAGTATCATACAGGCGTATCTACAATGATCGATTTCTCTTCATCGATTTTCTCTTCGGATTATTTCGGGAAATACGACCAATATTCTGATGATCTCTTGGTGTGTTTCGGTGAAGGAGGACTAGGACTAGCATCCAAAACAACAAAAACAACCGAACATGAATTGCCGGTCAAGTTATTAATCAAAGAGAAAATCGATGAAGAGAAATCGATCATTGTAGATACGCCCGTATGATACTGAGCGCGAGAGATATTTTAGAAAAGAAGAACGCAACGAGGGCGGTTATGCTGCAGCACGAGACTCGGCAGAACGTGGAGCGATATAAAAGAAAGCGAAAACAGCAGAACCGTCTCTTCCGGGAGAAAATGCGCTGCCTGGAAGAAGCGGGATGTGAACAAATGGAACTGCTGTACCATTCACAAGAAACACGGAAGTTCTATCAAACGCTCAACGTAACCCGCAAAGGCTCCGTCGGGTGAACCGAAATGTGTAGTGATAAGGACGGAAGCATCTAGACTGACGGACGTGAGGTGCACGAAAGGTGGAAACAGCACATATCTGAATGGTTCGAAGAGCGCAGACATGGAGGATCATGACTGCGGGAGAAATTACTACGCCAGTGCAGCAGGGAGCAACAACGAGCCAACACCTACTTTGAAGGAAGTTAATGAAGCTATCCAGCAGCTCAAGAACAATATGTCAGCTGGTAAGGATGGTATCGGCTCATCAAGATATCGTTGGTGTGTTCGACTGTAGTTGGAAACTAATGTTTTGTGGCTTCTCAGTCTTGACAAAATCAAAACGCTGTTATGTTATTTTGTCCGACGTTTCAGTCCGTTTGGGATCTTCTTCAGGGACTCAATAGTTACAGTGTTCTCGTCCACTGTGGTTCGGAAAAACCTATAACTGTCAGGTTAGGTACTAAATTCCGGAATGCTAACTTCGGACCGAGCTTTGTTTCCGATAGGGCATTCGATTTGGCTACGATTGTGCGGGAAAACTCGATCCATGCGACAGTTACAGGTTCTGCCGAACCACAGTGGATGAGAACACTAAAACTATTGAGTCTCTGAAGAAGGTCCCAAACGGACTGAAACGTCGGACAAAATAACATAACAGCGTTTGGATTTTGTTAAGACTGAGAAGCCACAAAACATTAGTAACTCATCAAGATAGGCTCGGAAAAGTTGGCCATCTGCCTGCACTGGCTAGAAGACTTTGCTTTGCTTTGCTTTGCTTTGCTTTGCTTTGCTTTGCTTTGCTTTGCTTTTGCTTTGCTTTGCTTTTGCTTTGCTTTTGCTTTGCTTTTGCTTTGCTTTTGCTTTGCTTTTGCTTTGCTTTTGCTTTGCTTTTGCTTTGCTTTTGCTTTGCTTTTGCTTTGCTTTTGCTTTGCTTTTGCTTTGCTTTTGCTTTGCTTTTGCTTTGCTTTTGCTTTGCTTTTGCTTTGCTTTTGCTTTGCTTTTGCTTTGCTTTTGCTTTGCTTTTGCTTTGCTTTTGCTTTGCTTTTGCTTTGCTTTTGCTTTGCTTTTGCTTTGCTTTTGCTTTGCTTTTGCTTTGCTTTTGCTTTGCTTTTGCTTTGCTTTTGCTTTGCTTTTGCTTTGCTTTTGCTTTGCTTTTGCTTTGCTTTTGCTTTGCTTTTGCTTTGCTTTTGCTTTGCTTTTGCTTTGCTTTTGCTTTGCTTTTGCTTTGCTTTTGTTTTGCTTTTGCTTTGCTTTTGCTTTGCTTTTGCTTTGCTTTTGCTTTGCTTTTGCTTTGCTTTTGCTTTGCTTTTGCTTTGCTTTTGCTTTGCTTTTGCTTTGCTTTTGCTTTGCTTTTGCTTTGCTTTTGCTTTGCTTTTGCTTTGCTTTTGCTTTGCTTTTGCTTTGCTTTTGCTTTGCTTTTGCTTTGCTTTTGCTTTGCTTTTGCTTTGCTTTTGCTTTGCTTTTGCTTTGCTTTTGCTTTGCTTTTGCTTTGCTTTTGCTTTGCTTTTGCTTTGCTTTTGCTTTGCTTTTGCTTTGCTTTTGCTTTGCTTTTGCTTTGCTTTTGCTTTGCTTTTGCTTTGCTTTTGCTTTGCTTTGTTGTTATTTTTTACCTTTTTGTGATATATCTGGTAAAGTTGATAACTACGTGGTTTATAGACAGCCCCTGACAGAAATGAGCGTTGATCGTACAAGAAGTGATGCAGGATGTACCAGCGGAAGATCTGCCGCTCCATAACGTGCAGGGTAAGACGCTCCAAGATATGGTTGAGCTGGTAACCGCCACACGGATCCGAATCGAAAACTTCTGATTCAAGGTAGAGCTACCACTACCTGTTACCAAGCGCAAAGTAATGTCGTGCATCGGCCAGATCTTCGATTCTCTGGGCCTGCTAAGTCCAGTTATCGCGAAGGCAAAGATCTTCATGCAGCGTATGTGGGCACTGAAGCAGGATATTGTTTCCTGCAAGTGGGAATCTGCGTCGAATCGAAACCAAAGGTTGCTTCGCTGTCTTAACGGCATTCCATCGCCACATGCGTGTCGCGCTATTGGTAACGCAGCTCTCCAAGAAGATCAAATACCGCTGAAGATTGGCCCTACCACTTAATCCAGACCAGATTCCAGTACCGTGCTGCAATAGCTGCGTATTTCTCGAACCTGCTGGAAGACGAATGTCATCAATCCAGTGTATGTGATCAAGAACATCGCGTGTATCAACCACTGCACTGGAGGCCCATTCCTGACCAAAGACAACGGTTCATACACATTTCTAAAATTATGTATGGACAAAAGTCTACGATAGGGAGGTCTGAAATTTCCAGATTTCCAGGTTTTAGTCTACGTAACTTATGGACAGCACCGTAGCTGAGAAGTAGCATTATGCAAACACTATCTTAACCTTCTAAAGGAACGCTCCGCGCCGTTCCGGGTCGAACTTCGCTGCGTTAAGCGACCAACCGATCGATACCTGTTCTATCACTTACCACTTAATACGCTGATTACCATCTCTGCGTTTTGGCACAGCTCGGAACATGTTCTGATGAGCTCTTGAACCTAGCAATCAGCGAGAGAGTCTCAGAGGCGTTACAGGAGTCTGAATGAGTTTCGGGGGGGGGGGGTGTTTCAGAGGATTTTCAGCGACTTTCAGAGGCTTTACAGGGAGCTTCAGGGGCTTCGGAAAATCTCAAGCTTATTACAGGGGGTAAGAGGCGTTTTTAGGGGGTTTTCTGAAGGGGTTTCAGCAGTATTTTAGAAAGATTCTGAGAATATTTAGGGATTTCAGAGACGTTACAGGGGCGTTTTCGGAGGATTCAGAGAGATTTGATGGTCTGAGGGGGTTTTCGGAGACACTTTAGAAAGATTTAGAAGATTTTCAGCGAGTTTCAGAAGCGCTACGAGGTCATTCTAAGCAGTTCTAGAAGGCCTCAAGTGCGTTCCAGGGAGCATAAGGGGGGTTTTAGGGGATTTGTTGAAGCACTTCAGGGAGATTTATAGGATTTTCAGCCGGTTTGAGAGACGTTTCAATAAGACAATTCAAGAGATTTAAAAGACTTTCAACGGGCTTCAGAGGCGTAACATGGTCATTTTCCGGGGGGTTTTGGAGAGTCCCAGGTTCATTACAGAGAGTCCGAGGGGTTTTCTGGGGAGGTTTCGGGCAGTAATTCAGTAAGATTCAGAGGATATTTAGCAGGTTTCAGAGGCGTTTCTCTGTTTTTAGATGCAGGGGTGTTTTCTGAAATTCCAGAGGGCCTACAGAGACTCCGAGGGGTTTCCAGGGGGTTTTGTAGGCATTTTAGGAAGATCTAGAAGATTTTTGTCCGGTTTTAGAGGCGTTTGAGGGGCATTTTCGGCGGTTTCGGAAGGCCTCATGTGTGTTACAGGGATTCTAAGGGGTTTCAGAGTATTTTTGAGTGCATTTTAGAAAGATGTAGAAGAGTTTCAGCCGGTTTAAGAGGCGTTTCCTGACGTTTCTGGGGGTTTCAGGTGTATTACAGGGGTCAGATGGTACAGGGACCCCACGGAGGGTTTCATGGCGTTTTAGGGGGGCTTCGGAGGGTTTCAGATGCGTTACAGGGGGTCCGAGGGGGTTTCTTTAGCATATCAGAAAGACGTTAGAGAGGCGTTTTCGGAGAGTAAGTAAGATCTAATGTGCGTTACAGGGGGTCTGAGGGTTTAAGGATGTTTCTGAGACATCTCTGGAACATTCAGAAAATTTTTAGCGGGTTTCACAGGCATTACAAGAGTATTTTGGGACGTTTCAGAGGGTCACAGGAGTGTTGCAAGAGGGTCTAAGGGGCTACTGGAGTCATACAGTTTTTGACAGTACATGTTGGATCACTACTAGAAGCTTCTGAGGGATTTCAGAGGCGTTTAAAACATTTCATAAGCGTTTCAGGCGCTTTTAGAAGGGATTTAAGATGTTCCTGGCTTATAACGCTTGTATGGCCGGGGCCCGACCGTAGTGGTCAACACGTTCGATGGTCATGGGTTCGATCCCAGCCCCGGTACTTTGTCAGTTGCTCTTCCCCCCAAGAGCGGCTGGCACCTGACCCTCTTCTGAGCTCTCATAGCTCTAATGGACCCGGATAATTGGATATCGGCGAAATGGCAACTCATAATGGACCCTCAATCGGACTGGTAAAAGGAACAGTAGCCACACATCAACATCCTCGTGCTCATCATTCTACCATGGACAGGGTAGGAAAGTGACAGCAGCACATAGGCTGCCAGTTAGATATAGTAGAATTAGAATAGAATACATTTAGGCGCTGCACATAAGTGTAAATGAAGATGCCAATTGGAATCGCTCTGGTAGTGCCCTAGTGGACAGTAGAGCTGTAAATTAGGTCAAGTGGCCAAGAATAAAAAAACGCTTGTATGGGCGCTTATGTGACTGACCTACACTCAAAGAAGTTCTTGAAGATTCTCTACATACATTGAACTCTCCACTGGACAGCAAATAGTTGCATGAACCTTTACGTACAAATATGAGGTTCATAAATCCCACAAGTTGTGTATGTATATTCGATAACTTATGTTCAAGAGAGGTTTTAGAGAACCCCAAATAGCATCAACCCCTTCCCCTCCCTTTCTCTCACCCCTAAACGTGCCCTAAACTTCACTTAACTCTATTCACAGTTTCTTTCCCATAAACAAACCATAACCATAATCTTCAGTACTACAACTGTTTTGAACACAATCAAATTCCCTTTAGGTAACGTTACCCTAATGAAGGTACCTAAATAGATTTTACCTATTCGAATTCTACCTAAACCATAGATTCCAGTGCAAAGAGTAAGTTGAAAGCAATCAGCAAACAACTTTGCCCAATACCAGCACCCCTACCCTAGCGTCGCTGACAACTAGGGGATCGCATTTTCGCCGTTCTTCATTCTGTGCGAGCCACCATAATTTGTGGTGTCAATGTTTTCAATCACATTAAACTGCGCTCTTTTTTTCTTCCTGCTGGCTCTGACTACTAGCATTCGCTTTTTTTCGCAACATTGCATATGATTACCGTCATTTTTTTCGCGTCAACAACCCCGAACGCCTGAACTCTCTGGTCCTGACGGCAGTTTTGACGACAATAAGCAACAACGACCGGGAGAAAGCGTAAGGGAAATGAATAATATATTTGCAAATTATAGACTATCATTATTATTTGGCTCATTTTTCCTTTTCCTCGAACCTTTTTTTGTTAGGGACCAGGCAAAAAACGGCACACCTGCAATGCATCTTTTGGCTGAGCGGATGTTCGATCCCGAACCCAAATGAGGACCCTTCAATTTGCGTTGGATTTGCATTGACTTCCGATCATCGACAGCTAATGGCGGTGAAGAGGGTAAGGAGGGTACTTGTTCAGTTCGACTCCGTCCGTGGTGGTAGGGAAATGCGAAGGTCGATTTGCGTTTTGTCATGACGAATGTAATTTTTTTAGGTTGGAAGGGAAATTGTTTTTTGTGCGAATTTTTGTACGCGGTGACAGGATGATTTTTCGGATTTGCGCAAACCTTAGAGGGGAGTGATGTAAGCAGATTTTCATTCGGGCTCTGGACTACATTACGTGGCATGAAATTTGGTTGTCAAATTAAAAGGATCGATTATTAGGCTTAGCTAATTTTTTCGGTACGTTGATTAAGCAACGCCTTACACAGGGTAGATTTTGACTGTGGAATGACTGTGATTTGATTGATTTATGATAGAGGATTGCCTATCGATGAACATTGGAGGTAAGGATGTGAAAATGGATTGTAGGAACACTTTGTAGGGCAGACTGGGGAAGCTAAATGAACTGGTTTCCGATCCAATGTTCATGATCAGGCTATTGTCAAGAGAAAACAACCATCATCTCTAGTGTATTTAGATTGCCCTACTACAACAAACCATCAGGTAGATCATTTCGTTCCGATATGACTCTGCAACCATAGTTAATCCTTGTGCTAATGGTGGATACACAGTCATCATTATCCAGCGATTTCTTTTTCCATTCCCTTCTCCTTCAGAGCTCCTTCCAAGATTTCTTCAGGGTTTCCTTCTGACATTTACCCAGTTCCGAATGGTGGGAGTTCGGCTTTGCAGTCTAAAGTTCTCTAGAACGACCGTTTAGGATTCGTCCCTACGTTTCGGCAATTGTTGGTGCCTTCTTCAGGGGAACTGGGAGGGGGGAGGGTTTATTTTAAATGTTGTTTTGTACAATAACTTAGAATCTATACTTAAAAATCATGAATATCGTTCACCGTCTAATGTCTTTGCTAATAGTGTTGTCGTGTTATGTTGTGGTAGGTTGTACATATGCTGTGTAATTTAGGAATTTTTTAGTGATTATGGTTATTATTATTTTTTGGCTATTGACGTACATTCGTTTTTGTGTTAAATTTGTCCATTTACTAAATATAATCACTGTTTTAATTTTTGCACTTTTGGATGGAGTAGCTGTTTTCTTTAACTGTAGGGTTATTTTTACTAGGATAGGTTGTGTGTATGGTTTGAGTCTTGACTATTTTCATGGCTATGCGATATTGTTGTGGAATTATAGGTTCGAGATTTGATTGTGTGTAAAATAGCTGCGTACGTTGAATTCAGTCCTTGTGTGTCTACTCTTCTGTTTACGGTGTTTTGGGTATTGTAGATGTGGCACATCTCTAAAAAGCCTAATGTGTTTGTGTTGGTACTTCTGGTAGATAACAACAATGTCATATACAATATCCCATGTAATAACTGTCAATACTGCTATATTGGTATGACAACGAACAAGCTATGTACAAGACTAGTAGGACACAAAACACACATGAAAAAACTGGACAGCTATCTCCAACATGTGGAAAAGAATTGCATGCAAATTGAAGAGCTCAAGTGTAAAACAGCCTTAATGGAACACAGTATCGACTACCAACACAAATTTAATCTCGATAAGACTAAAATTATAGACAGAACGGTGATTTGTAAGTATAGATTCTAAGTTATTGTACAAAACAACATTTAAAATAAACCCTCCCCCCTCCCAGTTCCCCTGAAGAAGGCACCAACAATTGCCGAAACGTAGGGACGAATCCTAAACGGTCGTTCTAGAGAACTTTAGACTGCAAAGCCGAACTCCCACCATTCGTTACATCCAAACAGTCGAACCCTCGAACATCCAAAATTTACCCAGTTCTTCCCTTTTAAAATCCTTCTAGTGTTTCTACGGCAATAGTTTTAGAAGTTCCTTTAGGAACCGGGATAAATTATGAAACTCATTCTGAGGTTTAATCAAGATACCCATACAGTATCAACATTTCGATTATTATGGAATTCTCAAAAAGTTTATAAATTTTAGATTTATTAAAGTTTTTGGCTATTTTCCATACAAAAAAAAAACATTAAATACTGTTTTACACCAAAATACGTCCCGTACAAACTGTATGGAACATTTTTCGCCGATAAAACATTTTCTCTAGTTTTCCCACTATGAATATATATCCCAACTACTAACAATTTTCGAAGAAAATTCCAAGGTACATGAAAGCTCGACATTAATCGAGATTTTGACACCGTGATCCACTTTAAATTCCGCCATGAATTGCTTTCGAGATTCGTCAAGATGTTAAGTTTTTTTTTTAGAATTTGCTGCGGTTTTTTTTTGACATTTCTAATTATTCCTTAGAAGTGAATCCTGGCATTCCTTCAATTGTTTTTATTTACCGAAGCACATCCGAAGTTCCTTCTGGGATTCTTCAAAGAGTTCCTTATGCTGCCGTTCTTTCTGTAAACCGTTCTGGTATTCGTCCAAGAATTTCTTCAAGAGTTCCTTCTGATATTCCTGTAGCAGTTCTTTTTGATGTTTGTGCCGGAGTATCTTCTGGAACTTCAATCTTGGAATCTTCCAAGAGCTTTTGCTGAATTCTCTCCATAATCGTCTGGGAATCCTCTAGGAGTTGATTTTAGGGATTCTCCAGAAGCTTCTTCAGGGAAACCTTCAGAAGTTACCTCTGGAGCGGACCTGGCGTGATGGTTAGAACACTTGACTATCACGCCGAGGACCTGGGATCGAATCCCACTCCCGACAAACTCACAAAATGTGAGTTCTTCCTTCGAAAGGAAGTAAAGCGTGGGTCCCGAGATGAACTAGCCTAGGGCTAAAAATCTCGTTAATACAGAAAAAAAAGTTGCCTCTGGAAATCTTCAGGGGTTTCTTCTGGGAGTACTCCAGAAAATCAATCTAAACTCTTTTCTTCTTCTTTATTCTGAACAACCTTCCAGAAGCTCGGTATTCCTTATGGAAATATTCCAGTAGTTATTTTTGGAAATTCTGCAGAAGTTTCTTCTAAAAACACTCAAGGGGCCGTCCATATACCACGTGGACAGGAAATCGTGGTTTTTGACCCCCTCCTCCTCCTCGTGGACAAGCGTGGACTTTGCATTGACCCCTACCCCCCTCCCCCAATCTTCACATGCACATAACAAAAGATTTTTCACTTTCTCGATTTTGATTTTTTTAATGATTCTTTTTGTAAAATATGTTTTATATATAGTTTATAACTTAATGAATTACAAATATACTGTAGTTTTCGTAATAGGTACAAATTATAATTTATTGATTATTATTAACGAAATAATAGCTTCTTTTAAAGTCTTTCTAGAAGAAGTATGTACACCATTATTTTTAATTGAACGGAATGTTTTTCAATCCATGATTGTCATGATTTGTTGAGAAAATTTCTCCAAAAGGTCTTCCATTGTGGGATCCTCCAGGAATTCCGCCACAGATTCTTTCAGATGTTTTACTCGGAATTCATAGTGAAAATTTTCAGGGGATTCTTCACCTAGAATTTGTCGAGAAATATCACGGAAAATTCGTCTAGGAGTACCACTAGGAAGTCATTCAGAAGTCCAATGTGAATTCCTGCAGGAGATCCTTCAGGAATTCCTCTACAAGTTCCACTAGTGATTTCTCTAGAAACCCCTCTAGGATTTCCTCGTAGGATTTTGCTGGGGGTTCTACGAGGAATTCATCCAAAATTTCTTCCGGAATTTGCTTCGGGAACTTTCTCATAAGTTCCTCTGGGAATTTATTCAGATGTTTGGTAGGAAATTCCTCTAAGAGTTTCACCGGGAATTCCTTTAGGAGGTACTATTGCGTTCACTACGTAATCTTCTAGGAGTGCCACTGCAGGATTTTCACCGGGAATTTCTCTAGGAGTTTCACTGAAAATTCTTTTAAGACTTCCACCAGGATTTATTCTAGGAGTTTCAGTGGAATTCTTGAAGAAACTCCATTGGAAATTCCATTTGAAGTTTTCCTGCGGATTCCAAGAAATGCTGCGGTATTTCTACATTCAAGAATTTATGTGAAAGTTAATCCAGTTTTCCAAAGTTTCACCGTTGGTTTTTTTTTCAGTAATTCATCAAGGAATTCTGCAGGAAGTTTCTCTGCGAGTTTTCCAGAAATTCCCATGAGGATTCTTCCAGAAGCTCCCCCGAAGATTCTGGTAATTCTTCCGGGAATTCTGACAAAAACTTTTCCAGGAATTCTTCTGAATTTCTGTCAAATCTTCTTGAAGTTTCCAAGGCGATTCTGTCAGGAGTTTCTCTCGGAGGTTTTCCGAAAATACCATCATAAATTCTTCTAAAATTTTTTGCACGGATTTTTATGGAAGATCCTTCGCAAAATCTTTAAAAGTTTCTTCAAAAATTCCTGCTCGAACACTTGTGAAAGTTTCTTCGGGAAATTTTTCGAATGTTTTCCGCGACTTTTATCCAGGAGTTCTTTTAAAAGAGATCTTTTAGTTCTAAGGAGAACTCTTCCGGATTGCTTCGATCTTGCAAAATTTCCAAAAATATATGTTGAAATGTATTTTTTTTTCAATGAGAAAAAATTAATTTTGAAATTCTTTCTCAACGTTTTTTTACATATCATATGTAGGCAAGATACAGTAAAAAATTCAACTCAATCGGATAATTAATTAGGGGGCATCCATTAAGTACGTCACGCTAAAATTGGGAATTTTCGACCCCCCTCCCCCCTTCGAACGGGTTTTGCACATACTTAATGCATTGCTTGTCACACTTTCGCAAACCCCCGTCCTCCCCTAAGACAGTGACGTACTTAATGGATGACCCCTTACGGAGAATGAGATGTGTGAAGTGAGCGGCTTTGCTTAAAAATATAACAAAAATTGTTTTCAAATCATTAGACTTGTATGGAAAGTCGAAAAAATTTCCGCTCTACTGTATTTTTTTCCTTCGCGTTTTCGAACTCAGGGCATGATTCTACGCCAAAAACGATCATCAGCTTACCGAGTTCAAAAATGCTGTAAACTAGTGTTATCTCTAAAAGTTTCAGGTGAGAATCCTCCAGTTCATGTTGGGATTGTTTTTATAGAATCATTGTGTATTTTTACTATTGCTGTGAATTCTTCAGGTGTATTTATCTGAGAATCCTCCAGGAATTCCTCATGGAATTTTCCCGGACTTGGGAATGCTCGAAGGGTTCCTACTAGAAGATGCAGGGTCATTAAGCCAAATTATCATCAGGATGAATTGCAATTCAGCAGGAAACTGGAAACGGACTTGCTGTTTTTATCTTTTTCAACAATAATTACCAAAAACAATTTAAACAATGATACTAGAAAGAAAAGCCTATGTTTAAAAGAAGGAAAAATTTGTGATTCGAATCAGCAGTTTTGGCGCCAAAAACTATTTTGGCAATTATACTAGAAAGAATGACCTATGTTTAAAGAAGAAAAATTCATACTGAAGGTGGGAACTGGGTTCGATCTTCGGTCGGTCCAGGAACTTTTCGTACGGGATATTTTCAAGACTTCTTTTGTTAAAGTGTATCTTCATGCCTGCCATACGATGTACATTAGGTTGTCCCAAAATTGGGCATGGTCGAAAAGCTTGGGGGCTCACCCTGCAAATGATAGCTAAGGGTGTTAGAAACAAACTTTTGTATGACGACAACTTTCAGAAATGACGTTTAGAGGTCGCCCCGGCGAGATTTTTGAAAAATGGCCATTTTTCGTAATAAATTTCATACAAATATTTTTTACCGTATAAAAATTGGCAATACCCACTATTTTTATATTTTTTACAGCTTGATATGGATCCAAACTTCTTGGGAAAAATAATTAACGACATGTTTTGCAGATAACTTTTTGATACTGAATTTTTGAATTTACTAAAATTTGTCATTTTTTGATATACTGTGCATTTTACCCATCATAAAAAGTATCTGAACCTAATGCTAATTTAAAATAATTTCCATAAAAAGATAGGAAATTTTATGAGGAAAAACTTTGCCGAAGACAGCATTGCGTTTTTTCTATCCGCTTTAGAGTTATTCACGATTTACTATTTGGTGAAATTTGAATTTTTAGGTATTTTTCTTAAAATGTCACAAAAGAACTTCTCAAAAACACATACAAAGTAAAAAATCACGTATGCTCAACAAGTTTTTGTCTTGATTGTGTTTAGGAATTATGGTGACATTATTAATTGGTTTTTATTTTTTGTTATTCAATCCCTTCATATAGAAATTATATAGCAAAGATTTCTTAAAAAGCTTGCCTATTGATTTTTTAAAGATATTCTCCACAAAATGTTGAGCCATATTTTCGCGTTTATCTTACTTTCCTGTCGATATTCTCAATTATTTTTCTATACGAAGACGTATGAGTCCTGAACTAGTGAAACAGCCCAGGAAACAGTGGCAAAGTGAATAAAGGCGAACACGAATCGCGATTACGAACATCTTACGTAAGAATACCAATTTTTAGATACTAAGTTCCAATTCAAGACATTCTAACTGCTTTTAGCATGTCTATTTTACATTTACTGACTTGAACTATCTTATCAACATCGAAATTAGGTAAACCGAGTCAAATTGAAACGGGTGGGATGAGATGAACCAGCGAGTTAACGTAATGTTATCCAAGGTTAGAACAATTTGATTACCATAACACACACGTGGCATATAATAAGACAAGGTAGGCTATTATTGGTAAACAACAGTTTTGGACGTAAGCAAGTGACGTCATTTTTATCATCCTATATGTTGATATGAACAACATCATTGAAAAACAAAATCGGCATGTTTTGCGGAATGTATCACCTTCTAAATGATATAGAAAATGTGTCGTGCGTTCGATTGTGTATTATGCTCGTATAAAGCATTGTCAGTACATCACCGTTAAAAATGCCATGGCCTACTGAGGCATCTCAAAATGGTACCTAATGATAAAGTTTCTCGCTAGTAGGTACCATTCTATATCAAAGAAAATGGATTTGTCAACGGAAACAAAAATTTAATAAATGATGCCACCATAATTCCTGAACACAATCAAGACAAAAACTTGTTGAGCATACGTGATTTTTTACTTTGTATGTGTTTTTAAGAAGTTCTTATGTGACATTTTTAGAAAAATACTTAAAAATTCAAATTTCACCAAATAGTAAATCGTGAATAACTCTAAAACGGATAGAAAAAACGCAATGCTGTCTTCGGCAAAGTTTTTCCTCATAAAATTTCCTATCTTTTTATGGAAATTGTTTTAAATTAGCATTAGGTTCAGATACTTTTTATGATGGGTAAAATGCACAGTATATCAAAAAATGACAAATTTTAGTAAATTCAAAAATTCAGTATCAAAAAGTTATCTGCAAAACATGTCGTTAATTATTTTTCCCAAGAAGTTTGGATCCATATCAAGCTGTAAAAAATATAAAAATAGTGGATATTGCCAATTTTTATACGGTAAAAAATATTTGTATGAAATTTATTACGAAAAATATCCATTTTTCAAAAATCTCGCCGGGGCGACCTCTAAACGTCATTTCTGAAAGTTGCCGTCATACAAAAGTTTATTTCTAACACCCTTAGCTATCATTTGCAGGGTGAGCCCCCAAGCTTTTCGACCATGCCCAATTTTGGGACAACCTAATGTACATACAACATGGTCATTAGCAGCGGAAGCTCTCAGTTAATAACTGTGGATGTGCTCATAGAACACTAAGCTGAGAAGGGTCCATCCTCAAGAAATCCATAAAGAAATCTGGAGCAATCCCCAAGTAGCATTACTGGAGTTTTTTTTTATCTGTATTAACGAGATTTTTAGCCCTAGGCTAGTTCATCTCGGGACCCACGCTTTACTTCCCTTCCGAAGGAAGAACTCACATTACTGGAGTTATCCAGAAATAAAATTTGTGAAATATTTTCGGTAAAAACAGCCAGAGTAATGCCCAGTTGAAATTCCTGGAGAAATCCCCAAAAGTAACACAAATGAATTTGGCCTAATGCTAGGTTGAACTGAATCGCTAGGTATGAACGGAATCGCTCAAGTGATTTCGGTTCAGTAAATTGTTTTCCTTGACCGGAATGGTCAAGCAATTTTGTACAGCAAACTCCATTTGATTTGACCTCCTTATTGAGGACAAGAAAAAAGCGAGGCAGGCTCATTTCCTAGGCGATTCCAATTGAGGAAGTCAGTCAGCCAAACGTCAAACTTGAGTATTGTGTACTTCATTTAGTATGTAGTACTAGAGTTGGTACCCAGTGTAATCCAGGGGTGTAGGATCCTACACTTTACGCCTACCCAAACATGCCCATTTGCGCGCCGCCATCTACTGTTGGTTCTAATTTGTAAACATTTTTGTTTAATTGATTGTAAATATCAACAGTTGCACAAACATCAGTGTTTCTCTCTCGATTTTGATGCTTGTGATCAGTGTTTTTGATATATATCAACATTTCTTGAGTCATAGTGTTAAATTATCCTCACTTTTGAGCAAAATAATCGCCCAGAGAGTTTTCAATTTTCAGCCGATTTTCGCACTCCAAACAAAACAATAACAAAAACAAACGAGAGTAGAGGCAATATTTCATAATGGTAAACACAGAACAATGATTTTAACATCCTTTATGTGTGAATCACATTACTGACTTGCTTTCAGCATGATAAAATGGTATTAAAATTAATTTTGCAAGGCGAAATTTGTTCCCAGTTGACAGTCAACTTACACCCCTGGTGTAATCACGAGTACTACAAGTTGTAAGTTGTAGTCTACAACAACTTCATTTTAACTTTGGTTCGTGCACTTCTTCTTCAAGTAGAAAAGCATTTGTAAAAGATAGCACCGGAAATATCCTCTGGTACGCTCCAGGACATTAAAGAGATAGACTTCCGGCAGAATTGATTTTTAAGTAAGTAGTGGAAAAAAATAAAACTGATTCGGCCATTTAAGCAACAGTGCCGAAACGAGAGAGTGCTGAAAAGTTGTACTTTTCGGAACAATTGTTCATGTACGGAAAAATAGGCCATTTCGCTAACTTTTTGCCGACGGAAAAGCAATTACTTTCGCAACGTAATTACAAAAAAGGTAATTGTATCTCTTTTTTAACGCTGTAAGAACAATAAGTACTGTGGCCTGTCTCTCATCGCATCTTATTAATGTTTTAGTGTACTTTTAACTTATAAGCCTAGAGTAAGTTGTTCATTATTGGAATAAATTCGATTAGCTCTGAAAATGCTATTAAATATGGACGCTCAATAGCAAATTGCTTTGACAAAAAAAAAAATAAAAAAAGGGATCAACCCGAGATGATCTCCTACCAGAACAGGTTTAACATCCAGTCACTTTCAGTAATCTCCTAAGTTGCATCTTAGATAATTAATACATAGATGTCCCACTTAAGTATCGCAGTATGCGTGAGGTTGGCATCGTTGCTTCCTGTTGCACTTAACGCCACCTGTTGGTCGACGGGTGAAGTAAACCACCGAAGGAGGTGCGCATTTTCAAATCAACTACCCTGTGCACTTGGTGGGTTTACTGAAACCTTGGCAACTGAGGTGTTGTGTGTTGTGTGAAAATAAATAACAACCAAATCAAAAAGGACCTGCGGTTCACGCTTCAGTGGGATCACCAAAACAGCCAGTCAGTGGCTGGGGATCCGTTCTGTTAAATTTGACAGTGTTGTTCATGTATACCTTATCATGTTCATGGAAACCTATTCCGATGGTTACTTTACAGCCAAAGAGATCAGTATCAATTCCGCGAAAGATGTTTTTTCTATAGGGTTACATTGAAAAATGTGTGTGATCAACCATGTACCCTCGGGAAATATGTTCTGCAGTATCTGATAATATGAAAACAGTCAGAACTAATTATGTTTCGATAAAGGATAACTTTTGTGCTCAACATTACAGAAAAACTGAAATCAGTTCAAAAATAATTCGGATAAACCTGCTCGCCTTTTGTATTTTGTACAATACGTTAAAAAAAGCTCGCTTATTGTATTGAATAAAGAAGCAAAAAGTTCGTCCTGAGTTTTCTTGTTTTTTTTTTTTATTTTAGAAGTGCCCAGAAAACCAAAAAATGTATTTAATGAATGAATTGAAAAACAACTTGGTACAGATACCAAATTGATAATTGTATTCGGTCTCCAACTCCTGCCAAAGTAATTTCAGTGCCGAAATATACGAAAGTCATCCATCGACACAAAATGGGGTTCTGGAATTCTTTGGCAGTGACTTGAACTTGCTCTCCTAAAAAAAGGTTTCATTAAATCTATTGTTACATCACCGGGACTAAATTAATTTACGGATTCAAGATTCATGCAGGTCTTATAAAAAAAAAAAGCTTCCGCAATTTACTGGACATGGAATCTAAAAACGACCAATGTGAAGATCCTGATTTCAGCGGCCGTTTCAGTTCCTGGAAGATAATGGAGTATTTGATTAAATATTTTTAATTATTAGTTGACGCCAAATACTTACTTTCGAATTGACAGATTGTTATTGAGTATATGATTACAATTTGCAAACCTTGATTAGAAGGTTGCTTGGATACTTAAGTTTACATGCTACAAATGCGCAGGGAGTGGTGTACGAGTAGTTCACCCGCCGACCACCATTTCGAGATAGGCGCTACTGTTTTGTTGCCAGCTATTTCCATAAGTTGGAAATCTATGTATTAATTATCTAAGGTTGCATGCTAACAATGAGCTATCGTAAACCTCTTCGTATTTCGAAATTTTGTAAAAGATGATGTGAAATTTAAGCCTAACTACAGTATGACCCATAAAAAAGTTTTCAAAGTCATCGTTCCCCTACTTCAAACTGATTAACCTTGCATGTATCTATTGGATAGTAAAGTAGAGCCACTAATCTGATAATGGCAAAGGAACATAGACTGATATCATGCACATACCTTTGGAAATCTAACGTTGAACATATGGATGTCGAAATCATCCTAGCGCCAGAGGCCGTTTTTTAAGGATATAATTTGCTTTCAATTGCTTTCAATCACATTCAATCAACTTTTATTTTCAAAATAATACTTTTATGGCTGGATAAGGTCTTCAGGAGTTCGTTGGTTCGTCGGACAAGAACGAAAAAAAATAATAACTTATAAATTAAGAGCCATTTTCTGAAAATTGAATTATTTGACAAATGATAATTTTTAGAAAATATTATGTTTTAAGCATGAAATTGTTTTTAAGTACTTAATATTTGTACCTATCATAAAGGTAGGTTTATATGCCTTCATCGACAAAAAATTGGTTTGAAGTGTGTTAAGTTTTTTATTAATTTATCTTAAATCTTAAATTTTTAAAATATTTTTCAAACATGGGCGTTTTAAAGAGTACATATTTCTTAATGGTTTCCAGTTTTTATCTTAGTTCATTTTGCTCTGAAAATTAGAGGAAAACTTGATTTGACTTAGAAATTGTTAGCAATTATAAGGTATCCCATATACGTAACCAATGAATATTTTGGCAAACATTTTAGAGATCCTGTATGACAATGACCTCCTTATTGTATCCTAATCCAAAAAAGTTTAATTAATTAGGATCATTTCATTAAAAATCATCAAATACCGCAAAAAATGGAATTTCGAATTTTTTTATGGGACATACTGTATGTAAAAATGGATTACGTACAAAACGCTGAAACACAAAAGGCTGAAATATTAAAAGGCTGAATAACGAAAGGCTGAAAATATCAAAAGGCTGAAAAACATAAGGCTGGAATAATGATTCGACTAGTTCTCAAACGACGAGACCATAAGCAGTCATTCTGAAGACCAGCCCAACACTAACATCACAGACAAACAGACATAACACTCTTATCATTCCTGTCGTACACTGATATAACGGTCTTTTTGAAAATTTGCTAGTTGGCCGACCGGCCCTGGCACTTGTATTGGTTTGCTTGAGCTTGACATTTGACGCACACTACCGTGGTTAATGGTTGGCCAAACTAAATTGCTTTTGTCATTAGGCGAACATGCTTCCGTTACTATGTTTTACAACGGGAAGCGTTTGGACTGTTTGTCCGCGCTAGCAATCCCATGCTATACATTAGTGATCGCCTACGTAACTATAGAGATAAGTGACATTTCAACACACGAACACTAGTGCGGATATTTCCTCACACAAAATTGCACGCAAATCCAAAGGCTACTCAAATTGCATATGCAAATATTACCCAATCAAATTGGGTAAAATGGGTAAATAATTGTAAAACTAACGTTCGGGGTAAGAGTGCAAATGTTTTCCTCGCAGTTTCACAACTACATCTACAAAAAAGGCACGCATACATTTGAACGTGATTACCACTATAGTCCTGTTCAACGACGCAGGTTGAACTTGCTCGAAGTTGCTGCATCCCGCCCTTACCCGTTTGATGACAAATGGGTGAAAGCGAGATGCAGAAACTTCGAGCAAATTCAACCTGCGTCGATGAACAGGACTTATGATAGTATTTCTCCAAAGAAAAGCATATGTTTAAAAGAAGGGAAAATCTCCGATTGAAATATCATCAGTCATTTTTTATGTTCGTTGGTATGCATCATTAGCCTCTTCACAAGGCACAGTCTATGACTAGGGCTCATATATGTAGCCGATGTGGTAAGCGAACGGGTAGTCATGCTGAGAGTGACCGGTTCGATTCTCGCTCGGACCAGGAACTTTTTGTAATGGAAAATTCCTTGACTACCGCGGACATAAAATATCTTCTTGCCTGTCACACGATATACAAATGCAAAGTGGTCATTGGCAGATAAAGCTCTCAAATAATACCTGTAGAAATGTGTATAGAAGCTGAGAAACTAGCTTTGTCTCAGATGGGACGTTACGCCATAAAAAAGAAGAAGAAGTTCTATAACTCCTTTCCTGCATTTTCGCAAATTCAGCCTTTTGTGCAATCAGCCTTTTGAAATTCAGCCTTCTGAAATTCAGCCTTATGTTAGCATCCCGTAAAAATGGTCTCTTCGCTCGTTCAATTTTTTTTTGCGTGCCGACGGCAAAGTCATTTTATCCCTATCCCGTGAAACAAACCTCAACGCCATCGTTCCCATCTTTTCCAGCCTCGCTCATAGAAATCATCTTCACTTTCACCGTTCATCTTGCTTTCCCAAACTTCTAAATCTTCCAGCCCACCAATCAGCGCTCTCGTGCTGCCCTTCAAAACACGCCATAGGCAGTGAAACTTTCTCCCGAAAAAACGCCTATTTTCAGTTTTTCTCTCTCGCTTGGCCTATCTTCCACATTTCCCGAAAACCTAATGTCAGGTCTTGAGTTCGTGAGTCACCACATCTGAAAAGCACACCCTCCGGAACAAGAAGAACGAGATGAAAAAATAGCAGAGAACGGAAGGAGAAAGACTTTCTCTCGAAAAACTCTCCTGGGACATTAACGGCGGCAGCATCCGGAAGTAGAGAAGGTACCTAGCCGTCAACTGGGAAGAAATGGTTTGAGGCATCTACTTTTCCCGTACTTAGCTGTTTCTCTGTACATAAACGAAGAAAAACGTGACTCATCGCTGCTACGGGACTGTATTGTATCACCTTACGTGCGACATCGCTCAGTAAAGTCGCATGTGTCATGAGGGGAAACAATGCGACACGCTTTTCTGTCGCATGTGACACCCCGTCTCGGAGGGGAAATCGACTGAATCACGCGACAACCCCTGCGTGACACAGCCACATTTCCTGTATGCCGCGCAACATTCCCACTTTGCCGCACAGCACCACGTTGGTCGTTTGTGGTTGCCCGTGGCAACCACCCTCACCGATCCGGGTGGGTGGTAACTGGAGGAACGCTGAGCGTCGTAGCAGCGGAAAGTGCGGAAAATCGGTCCGCATGGGTTTTCCCGCGTTTTTCCTCTCGCGTGCGCCAGCCGCAGCCACAATCAACTGCACAATTTACCGACGGCACCACGCGCTCGGTTGGGCGCTTACTCGAGGACGGCCGTGGCGGCGCGTTGGTGGTTGAAAACACAAAGAAAGCTGAATCTGCTGCTTGTTACAACCGTCCGTCGGTCGAGTCGAGATCTGACTTGCGAGGCGGAATTGACACAGAACAGTCAACGAAAATTGTTTCTACCGTCAATTTGGGTGGGATTCATCTGCGTTAAATATCTTAAAAGGGCTGCAAGATTAAAGACATTCTTTACGATTTCTTCAGTATTTTCTATAAAAAATTCTCAACCAGTTTAAAGTCTGAATTTGACCGACTGGACTCCAAACTCAAAAGGATTTTCGGTAGGAATACTGACTACTGAGACAAATCCCTGGAGAAAAAAACTCTCGATACATATGAATTTCTGGAGAAATCCTTGAAGATATTTCAGCAAAAATTGCTGGAAGAAACCCGTCAAGAGCTCCGCGAGGAATCCACGGAAAAAAAACTTGAAAAAATATTCTTGGAATTCCTTTTCTCATGCCTGATGGAATTCCACAAAATGCATGTTATTCTTCTAGAAATTTCTGCTGGGATTTCGTCATGGATTTCTTCAAGGGTTCATCCAGAAATTCCTTAGGTAAATGATTTCTTTGGGAGTTTCCACAACGATTGCTCTAGGAATTCCCCTTGAAATACCTACGAAAGGTCATGCTGGGTTACCTTCAGGAATTCCTACCAGGATTTTTCCACGAATTCTTTCTAGGATGGTGTTTTTGCAGTTATTGCTCTTCAGCAACATTCCTGGAGCAATCTCTTCTGAAAATCTCAAAGCAATATCAAGAGAATTTCTAGTCAAAAATACATGAAAGAATTCCTAGAAGAATCCATACAGATATTCTGAAGGAATCTCCGAAAAATATCTTTATGAATTTCTGGATGCGTCCGTGGAGAAACTACAGCAGCAGTTGCTGCAGGAATTATATCAAAAATATTTGGAGGAACCCCAGCAAGAAATACTAGAAACCCAGAGGAATTCTTGAATGAATTCCAGGAGGAATCCTTGGAATATCTCTGGAGGAATCACATGAAGAATCCCTGGAGGAATCTTAACCGGCATTCTTGACGAACATCCAATTTTCCAAATTTCAAACATCGTAATTTTTGAAGAGAAATCACAGGAAGAACTTCTGCTGGAACCCTAGAGGCATGCCTAGAAGAGTCTCTGAAGAAAATCTGAGAGAAATCTGCGACGAATCCAAGCAATTATTGGAGAAATCCTAGCAGGCATTCCTGGGGGAATTCCAAGAGAAAATTTTGGAGGAATTGTTGATGAAACGGTAATTCATAGGAAACATTTCTGGAGCAGCCTCAAGTGGCCTGGAGGACTTCCAAAATGAATTCTTGAAGAAATTTTCGAAGGATTTCTCTTTAAATTTCTCCAAAAATGCTCGATGGGAATCCTCTACATACTTTTACTGGGATTCCTTTACAAAGCTGCTAGTGATTGCTCCTGGGAGTTCACCAGATATTTATACAAGGATACCTTTAGGCAGCTTTCTAAAGAATTGTCGTTCCTGCTAAGATTCCTTCAGGAATTATTCTTGAGATTTCTCAAGCATTTCTAGCTTAATTTCTATTGTGAATTGCGAATTGTAAATTGTACATAATTACTTAAACTATGCACTTTTTGTCAGTTATAGCTTTATAGCGAATTATTCCTGGATTGCTCTTGGAAGTCCTTTAAGAATTCCAGGAGGATTTCCACAAAAATTGCCTGAGAAATCCAAGAAAGCAGTTATTTGCACTTATTCTCCATGATTATTCGCCATCATGGATTGTTGATGTAGACGGACGTAGTTTTACACCGGAAGTGGTGGGAATTCGAAAAATGTCATGACATTTTTCCCATCCTTGCAAGCAAGGAGGATTTCACCAAAAATTTCTTTATAAATCCCAAAAACAAGAATCTCAAATGGATTTCCAATTCTTGGAAAATTTCAAGAAAATTTCCGGAGGCATTTCTGTAGAAATCTGCTCGTTTTTTTTGGAGGAATACCAGCTGTGATTACATGAGAAATTCCATCAATAGTTTTAGCAGGAGTATTAGAATCCCATCAGGAATTCCTGCAAATTTCCTCCTGCGATTCTTCCATGGATTCCTTCAAGGACTCCTACAGGAAACTTTTTGGAATTTCTCTAGTTGAGAGGCTTTGCTATGCTATGCTCCACTTGGTGTGTTCTTACAACAACAAGAAAAAAGCAGAGGGGTATTTTTTTCTGACGAACGAAAAGACGGATTCCTTCTGGAGAGTTTAATCTAGGATCAAGGAATTTGACCTAGGAATTTCTCCTGGAACTAATAAAGGACTCCCAGTAAAAACTCCTCGAGGAATCCCAGCAAGATGTACTGGAGTAAACTCACATTCATTCAGGATGAATTTAGTAAGAACTCCTATAAGATTTTCAGAAGGAACTTCTAAAGGAATTCTATAACAAACTGCTGGAGGATTCCCAGAAGGAGCTCCTTTTCAGTAAACAATTTCGGAAGAATTCCTGAAGGTAATTTCAAAGAAAACCATAAATACCTGGTTGAATTTCAAAAGAATTACCTTGGTGTATCTCAAAGGCAACTGTTGGAGACATTTCAAGAGGATCTCTAGGTTAGAATCCAATTTGAATTCCCAGGAAAAGCTTAATGAATTGTAAATTCTAGTGGAATTCCTGGAGGAGTTTCGAATGGGCACAAATGTCCCAAATGGAGGATAAAGTGCCTCTGGATCCGGCCTTCTGATAGCGGAATGGGACGAGATAATCTATAGTAATCCCCGAAACATTTTTGGAGGAATTCCCGTAGGAACCCTCTGGGGTGACCTGAAAGTAGTTCTCAGATGACATAGAAATGAAAACCATACCCGCCCATTAACTACGTAGACTCTCAAGGCGGGGGAAGTGGTGGGGTTGTCTGGCCAAATTCTACGGTCCGTACAAATTAAGAAAAATATCTACGACGTTGAAGAGAGGTCTGAGATGGTCAAACATGGGTCTACGTAGTTAACGAACAGCACTGAAGAAAGTTAAGAAAACAGTTTGAAACAGTGCTTGGAAAAACTTGAAAATTTGAAGACACAGAATGGAGATCCATTGGCAATTTGAGAGATGCAATTGTGAAAAAAAATCGCGTTCGTGTGGGATTCGACCCGCGACTTCGTATTCGCTAGACCGGCGCTTAAGACGAAACTGGATTCATTTTCTCATTTTATTGGTTTTTGTTTTTTTTTATCACCTAAATAACGAAGCAATATTTTCAAAATCGATTTTCACACACAGTTAGAGGAAGGATCGAGCTATCTCCTGGACTTTTTCAGGTGTCAAACTTTTACCAATTTTTCAAAAACCATATTTTTTTCAAAATTTCGTACTAAAATGGTTCCCTAAAACTGAAAAACTTTTTCCCCTAAAAAAATCAAGAGATACCTTGACCCTGCCTCCAGTGGTGTACGAAAACCGATTTTGAAAATATTGCATCATTATTTAATAAAAAATCAAAAATTATAAGTGAGCAAATGCGTCTAGTTTCGCCTTAAGCCAACTAAACCGAAAGAAAGATGGAATTGTAAAAACAAAAACTAGTGTTCATGGTGTGGGCTCGAAGTCAGTTTGGCTTTCCATTACAACCTGTTCTGTGGCTTAGTTGGTTAAAGCGCCGGTCTAGTGAATGCAGAGTGGTGCATTCATGTCCCACCAGAATGTTTTTAGTTTTCATTTTTTTCCCTTTATTAACCCTTCAGGACACGCGCCGTTGTAAAAAGTACAACACTACCAAAACACCTCTCTTATCAGCTACTTGATGGCGCGCGTCCTGAAAGGGTTACGGGATTTTTAGCCCAGGGCTGATATATCTCGGAACTTGTTTTTTTAATTTTTTTATTTATGTGTATTTCAGCTTAAGCTAATACTACACTCTTACGGACTAACGGCTTAACATCTCTTCTGTAGAAATTACACTTAAACCTCTTTTTATGCAGGTTGATTTTATGCACTTCTTATTGGGGCACCTTTTTTCATGCTCTGCATAAAAGGAGGAAGAGCTACTCAAAACCAATATTGTGTATAGGAAAATGAAAACCCAAGTAACATTTTGATAATCAATTATTCTTGAAGAGGTTTTTAAAACTGTCATAAAACCTAATAGCTTTTATTTTTGTTGGTTTTAAAATGGTTCTAAGAGCCTCTTCTAGTTTTTTATATTTTTATTTTTGTGTATTTTAACTTATGCTAAGCCGCTTCTAGTCTATTTGACAAGAAAATATTACTTGGGTAATAGAGAGTCGAACCAGCCAAGGGCTGAAAGTCTCTTTAATAAAGGCAAATCAATCAATCAATACTTGGGTACTGATGGTACCACGAGGTCTCCATTAATCACTCGTTTTATGCGATTTGAATATAAATCAGATAAACCGAGCGGTGAAATGAGCATGAGCTGTGAATGGCGAGGTAACTATGGCAACGGCGGCCAGGGGCGTATGTATGAAAGAGCAAAGGGAGGATGCAGGGGTGTTTCAGGGGGTCCCAAAGGGTTTCAACAGCGTACCCGAACATCTCAGAGTGTTTCAAGCGGGTCCCATGGGGTTTCAGAGAGTACCAGAACATGTCGAGGGCGTTTAAGAAGGTTTCAGGCACAACTGTCCCAAATGAAGGATAACGTGCCTCTGGAGCCGGCCTTCTGAAGAAGGTTTCAGGGTTCTCTCAGGGGGCTTCAGGGAGCCTCAAGCGCACTTCAAGGGGAATCAAAAGGTAACATGGGAGTTCCAGTGGGTCTCAGAGGCGTTTCAGAACATTTCAGGAGTATTTCATGGGGTACTAGAGGGTACCATGAGATCTCAGGAGCATTTAGAGGGGCCTCATTGGCATCTTAGCGGGTCTCTGAAACACTTCAAATGATCTCAGAGGCGTCTTAGGGGGTCCTAGGAGCGTTTCCGTAGATCCAAAGGGGCTTGTAAAAAAGTAATGTACGGTTCACTATCTGAAACCCCTAAAATGGACTTGAATCCCCTGAAACGCCCCTGAGGCTAATAGGGGGGTACCCTGAACTTGCAGTTTCAGGGTCGTTTTGGGGCTCCCGGGAGGTTTCAGACAGTGAACCGTACATTACTTTTTTACTACTATCATTGTAAATGCTTTTAACGTCATGGCTTATGTTGTCTACTACCGTCACTCCGTACTCTACGACTACATCCAATGTTGTTTGCCATGAGTACAGCATATGCCACCATGATTTAACAAACTCGTAATAACCTTCTAATATCCAATTTTTTGATTATGTACTAATTATAATTTTTCATCATCTAAAATCGAGTTAAACATGCTTTAGAAGGTGATTCTTTTTTATTCGCGATTTTGTTAATTTCGGTTTTATGATTTTTCCCTAAACTTTTATTTTTTTCCTGGAAGTCTACTTGGGATACTGATTTTTTTAAGATGAAAACATTTTAAGATTTTATGACTTTAGGAAAAAAATATTTCCAATACAATTTAACCTTCCGTAACTCGCGCGGTTGGCCACCACCGCCAGCACCACGCTAATGTTGAGTAAAAAAAGCGAGATTTTTTCAACGTGTTGTACAAAATACAACAGCGCGATTGATCGAGGGTTAAGGAAAATTATTTAGGAGTGTATTCAACTCCCCTAAGACGCTGTCCATAAACTACGTAGACTCATTTTTGGCCATCAAAGGCGTTTTCAAGGATTTCAGAGGGTTTCAGTTGCGTGAGGGTCCGTGAGGGTTTTAGGGGGATTTCTCGGATTTTCAGAGACACTGCATGAAAGTCACTTGCAATTTGTGTACTTAGTGCTAACGTAAGAACAAACACGACAATCACGAAACGCGACGCGAGGTAAGACTCGACACTTATGGTTCTTACAATCGTCAAAATAATTAACCCATGGCGAAAGAAGAGTTTGAAGAAGAGAAAGACCGTATTTATTCAGCAGCCGAAGTGAATGGGTACGACAGGTCTTTCGTAGTTAAAATCATCCGGAAACATAAGCGAAAAACACAGCACGACAGTATAACTACCCTCCAGCCGGACACCAAAGAAGTCAAAAGAGTCAGCCTGCCATTCTACCCGAAAATAACGAACCCCATAAAAACCACACTTCACCGACAAGGGTTACACGTTGTCCACAAAAGCGAGAACACTCTGCGTGACCTGCTTTGCATCCTCAAAGACAAGGTTCCACCTGACGAGCAGTCTGGCATATACCAGATTCCCTGCAAGGGCTGTCCGGCGGTTCACATTGGACAAACCCGCCGGAAAGTCAAAGTCCGCATAAGGGAACATAAGAACGCCGTGGCATCTAAGAAAAACAACGAATCGAGCGTTGCGGCTCATACGGTGGAAACCGACCACGAAATAGATTGGGGAAGTGCGAAGCTCGTAAAAACTGTGAGGAAAGCTTGCCACTTAAACGCATGGGAGTCAATGTTTATCAGCAATGCCCAAAAACCGCTGATGAATGAAGACGATCCTCCCATCATGTCGAGTCTATTCGATCTCGTCGACACGAACCACCAGCAGCAGTAGCATTCTCTCTCTCCAAACTTGGAACAACGCAATCAGTCGGACATTGTCCCGTAGATGGGCTGCATCGAGCCCGAAACCGGTCGGCATTAAGGTAATTTTTTAATTATTTTGCCGATTGTAAGAACCATAAGTGTCGTGTCTTATCTCGCATCGCGTTTCATGATTGACTGCATGAAAGCCCCTAAAAACCTCAAAACGCCCCTGAAACCTCCATAAGCCCATTGAAATACCCTTGTGATCCTCGTACTTAATTTGAAATTACTTTGAAATCCCTTTGTTTTGAGGGTGTTCCTCAAACTCCACTGATATTTTACAATATTTTTTTTATGATTTCTGGTAATGATTTCTTACAGTAATTCTTTGAAAATCCTTTAGAAAATTTCTCGCTCATTTTTATCCTTAAAAGTACTAAGCGATTTTTTTGTGATTCTTAACGGGTTATCAAATTAATTCTTCAAAAAATCTTCCAAGAATTTCTTTAGTAATGCGTGCAGATATTTTTTTCGCGAACTCCTCCGGAGTATGCTTCAGAAATTTCTCCAAGGATTCTTTTGAAAATTACCGCAGGAATGTTTCCAGGAGTTCATTCAGAAGTTCATGCATGTTTTTTCAGTGATTCCAGCAGGTATTTCTCTTGCAAATTCTGCAGAAATTCATACAGAGATTCCTTCCGAAGTTGCGTTAGGTATTCCTCCAAGTATTTTCTCAGAAAATAAACCAAGTATCCTCTTATGAAATTTTACTCGCATTCGATAGAAATTCTGAAATTTCTTCTGAAATAATTCCTAGATACTTCTGCAGAAATTCCTTTAGAAAATCTCGAGTTTAAGTGTTTCCAGTCTTTCTTACAGGGGCTCCTTCAAAAATACGTTCACGAATTCTTCCGGGAGTTGTTGCAGAATATACTCTATGAATTTCTGTGAGGGATTTCATTAGGACATTTTCTAAATGTTTATTATAAATTCTTATATGAAATATGGAGGATGTTACCAGATATTCTTCCAAGAATGTTTTATCTGCAACTTCTTCTAGAATTCCTTAAGGAATTTTCCTGGGATTCTTTTAAAAATTCCTCCAAGATTTTTTAAAAAATATCTCCAGAAACTCTTTCAAGGATTTCATAAGAAATTTCTCCACGGATTCCTTCTAAAAGTATCCTCAGAAGTATCTCCTGAGACTCCATCAGTAGTTTAAGAAATTCTTCATGAATGTCAGCAAAGGGTTTCTACAGAAAAATTTCCATGGACTTTTTTTTTTTTCAAAAATTCATTTAGATTGTTTTGCAATTTAAGCGTCTCTTTTTTCAAGGATAGGATTCCTATCAAAGAAGTTACTGATGCAATCTCTCGAGAAACTGCAACAAAATTTAAGAAAGCCTACCTACAAAAAATGAAATTCTGAAAAATTCTACAGAAGAGCTTTTGGACTAATACCTGGAGGAACCTTTGGAGAACTTCCTGTAAGTAAGTCTTGAGGAATCACTGAAATAATCGTACTTTGGGTAAAAAAGGAAACAAACAGTTCTGTGTTGATGTTTTAACAGTAGCAGTTCACGAAAATAAATTAAAAAAAAAAATTCACGCCGATTACGCCGCCGCCGAACAAGGCGTCGCCGCCGCTGACTCAAATTACTATATACGCCGCCGCCGGTGAAACGTGCTTCGGCGCACACGTCTGGAAGCCCCTGAAGCCCTTCGGAACCCCCTATTTTTAGGCTCCCTGGAAACTTCCTGGAAGATTCATAGGTCCAATCTCAAATGGTCCTTGAGAAAGACCTGTTCTCCCGAACTGGATTTCCTCATTAAAGCCTTGACTTAAATTTGCACGAAATTCCATTTCAATTTATGGCCATTTTCAAATGCATTTCCTGGCAATGGCATAAATAGAGGTTCTAGTGTTCACAAAACTTGTGAGTATGTCGGAATTGGGATTCGATCTCAGGTTATCGGCGTGTTCCAAAAATCTGTATACCGTCTACCCCCGTTGGTCTGAACGACACTTCATGCAAACCAACGGGGTTCATTTTTGCCTTTCTCGTACACCAAGGTGTACCGAAAGGCTATATGTTCACTCCAAAAACGAAAATTTGATAGAGCCTCCGGAGGGGTCAAGTCTTATATACCAATCGACTCAGCTCGATGAATTGAGGTGATGTCTGTGTGTGTGTATGTGTGTGTGTGTGTATGTGTGTGTGTGTGTATGTGTGTGTACAAAAAAACTCACATCACTTTTTGGCAGTAAACCTCAACCGATTTTATTGACCGACGGTTCATTCGACGCGGAATCTGGTCCCATTGTTTCCTATTGAAAATGGTTCAGATCGGTCCAGCCGTTCCGGAGTTATGGCCATTTAGGTGTTCCGGACCGGTACCCCAGGAGGGGGCCAGATATGAAAACGCTACAAACCCATGCATGCGGCACATCAAACTACGGCATTTTCGATAACTTGATGAATGGTAAGCAGAAAAATAGTCTCAGACCATATCTGAACCGGTAGTGTCCCGGAACCGGTTCCGGGGGTCCCGCCGGAAGTGACCAAACATAAAAGTGAACTAAACCCATGCATGTGACATTTTGAACCGCGGCTTTTTCGATAACGTGGTGAACAGTAAGCAGGAAAACATTCTCAGATCATATCGGAACCGGTAGTGTTCCGGAACCGGTTGCAAATGTCCCGCCGGAAGTGGCCATGTATTAAAGGTAACCAAACCCATGCATGCGACATATCAAATAGTGGCTTTTTTTATATCCTGATGAACAGTAAGCAGGATAATATTCTCAGACCATATCTGAACCGGTTGTGTCCCGGAACCGGTTCCGGGTGTCCCGTCGGAAGTGGCCAAATATAAAATTGAAATAAAACCATGCATGTGACATATCAAACCACAGCTTTTTCGATAACCTGATGAACAGTTAGCAGGAAAGCATTCTCAGACAATATCGGAACCGGTTCCAGATGTTCCGCCGGAGGTGGCAAAGTATAAAAGTTAATTAAACCCATGCAAGGGACATATCAAATCGTGACTTTTTTTATATCCTGATGAACAGTAAGCAGAAAAATATTTTCAGAACATATCTGAATCGGTTGTGATCCAGAACCGGTTCCGGGTGTCCCGCCGGAATTGGCCAAATATAAAAGGGAACCAAACCCATGCAAGCGACACATCAAATCACGGATTTTAAGGCATCTTGATTTGACAAAAAAAAACTTTCCGGCCATATTGGGGACAACCGGTGGTGTTCCGCAACCGATTACGATTGCCCCATCGGAAGTGGTCAAATGTCAAGGAGAACCAAACCCATAAATTCGACACATTTTATGACTTTTTAGGTAAGCTGATGAACGGTTAACAAAAAAAATCATAGACCATACTTTGGAAAACCAATAGTGTGCCGAAACCGGTTCCAGGTGCCCCGACGGAAGTGGTCAAATGTAGAAAAAAAACCAAACGCATACACGCAGCACACTAAATAACGGCTTCTTCGATAACGCGAAGAACGACCAGCAAGAAAATAGTCTCAGGTCAGTAGTGTTCCGGAACCAGATTCGAGTGCCTCGCCGGAACTGGCGAAATGCACGAATGAACCAAACCCATACATGCATTACATCAGTTTGCGATCTTTTAGGAGAACTGATTAATAATTTGCATGAAACTAGTCTAAGACCACATCAGGGACAATCGGTAAGTGATAAAATGTGAACCGAAAGTTATAAATGTGAAATTGAATCAAATCCATGCGTATCGTACCATAAAACCACGCTAATTCGACAATGATTGTTGTCAAATTACCTGTGTAAACTTTCAATTCGATAAACTAACTCTATTTTAGTTTTGTTAAGATTGTATGATTTGTTTTTGAACACAAATCTTACAGATATTGTGGTGGTACGAATTGATAGCTTGTACATTTTACGATTGTTGGCTTCCGAGGTTCACTGCGGTTGATCACCAAACGGATCAGGTGCCGGAATGCACCAAATTAGAACTTTCGGAAGTAGCAGCTGCACGAGGAGCCGCTGCGGGTGTAAGTAACATCACAATATCGTATCATTCGTATTTACAGTGTATTACACTGTGACATTTGATCATTTTTTTAATTCATTTAATTTGGAATGTGCGGGGTACAAGTTAAAAAGTGTCTTATTAAAGAGTGATGAATACGCGGGGTTTGACAGTACATCAAATAGCAGCTTTTTTGATAACTTCTTCTTTTTCTTTATAGCTCGACGTTCGCATTGGAACTTGGCCTGCCTCTCTTCTACTTAGTGTTCTTTAGAGCACTTCCACAGTTAATAATTGAAGGGTTTTCTTTGCCCGCCATTGCATGAATTTGTATATTGTGAGGCAAGTTCAATGATACACTATGCTCAGGAAGTCGAGAAAATGTTCCCGACCGGAACGGGAATCAAACTCGCCGTTTCCGGATTGGCGATTCATAGCCTTAACCACTAGGCCAACTGGAGACCCTTTTTTGATAACACGATGATCGATTCGTAAGAACATAGCCTCAGACCATATTTTAGACAACCGGTAGTGTCCCGAAACTAGTTCTGGGTGTCCCACTGGAAGTGGTCAAATGTAAAAGTGATTTGTACCCATGCATAAGACAAATCAAATCGTGTTTTTTTAGGTAACCTGATGTACGTTAGCAAAGATATTGCCTCAGACTATATTTGGGAGACCCGGTGGTGGTCCGGAACCTGTTCCGGAAAGTAACCAAATGTACCATGCGACACATCACATCACGGCTTTTTTAATAACCTGAGGAACGGGACACTAGAAAATAGGCTCATACCACATTAGAGACTACTGGTAGGGTTGCACAACCAGCGTTTGATGCTTTGCCGGAACTACGAAAGTGAATAAAATCAATGCAAGCGATAAATATGTGTAAGAGAACAAAATCTTGACATATTAAACCCACATACAAACAGACGTCTCACTATACTCACTACGTTCTTGTTTTTAACGTTCAATAAAATATAACCTAGAATGTACAGAAAAAACTTTATCGAAGACCGCAAAGTGATCTGTGAATGTGTCAAAAGTTATATCTTAGCTTGTTAGTATTGTCTTGATATTGATCAGCTCCCAATGTTAGTGAAGGTACTCAAGCAGTCAACTGAGAAATCTGATATTATTCAGCTCTGCTTTTACGCTGAACACAACGTCGGAGTATGTGCCATCAATAAGTTTTAAGTCAATTCAATGATGGTTTTGATAAAATGCTTGCTTTTCTTAAAAAAATATCAGGATTCAGGAACACTTTGACTTACGTCGATGGAAAGATCGTGAGAACATATACGACGAGAAAGGCACTATCACCTCTAGGTGGATTAATTTGGGTTTTTAATTTGAACTTCTAGTAACCCTGTGGGCATCGAAAAACACACTGATGGTTACTCGTTTTGCTGTTTTGTTTTGATTCTGCGTTTCGTTTCACTCCGTTCCATGAGCAGAATGACATTTGAACCATTTTTAGTTTGAACGATGTGCAGATTAGAGGGGGTCAAATAAAAAAGTGTTCATATTAGATGCGGTCATATCAACAAGGTTAGACGGTATCTTGGGTTTTGAGTATCTAAATTCATAAGCGCGTATGACGTGGTAATGACTCCGAATACAACACGAGATCCCTTTTTCTTTGATAACATACATTTAACCAAGCCATTTCTTCATTTAACATATCAATAAGACTTACCTATATTTTAATAAAAATAAAAATGCGGGTTTTGGTTTTAATAGAGGCTACATGCATAACATTACTAATCGTGGTGAATCCATTATGCTGATGACGTTTACTTCACATAATGGAAAAATGCATGAACAATATATGAATATATCCAGAATTGTAAAAATAGTTTAGTTGTAAAAGTCACGTCTTGACAAACATTCAAGACGATAACTCGTACGATTTGCTTAAGCTTTCCATGGAAATATGGTAAATGTCCAATAACACCCTTGCCCACGGTAGCTCCATTCCTGATGATGGGTGGTACGGTGGTAGTGCCCAACCGGTAGCGATGCAAGGGAAACATTTTTGGGGACGGAAAACCTTGAACGGCGGCTTTATTGCTGTCGCCCAGACAGTTTTAATGGGAGGCAACCTATTTCCGTTTTGCTTTTTTCGTGGAAGCTTAGGATTTTTGAGTGGGGGTCTTTCATTAGACATTCGCTGTGGGTAACTGTTTTCTAAAATGCTGAGTTCGATTTACAAAGTCAGCTAAGCTTTGAAATTTTATTATCAAAAGAAGTCTATATTGAAAATGTCGCCTTGTAAGATGTTATGTGACAGCACGCAAACCATCTTCAAGGTGACATTGTTGGGCGACTCAAAAGCTAGAACAGCTTAAATTTGGCATGCAAGAGAGTGACTCTTTTTGTTCGCTTCGAGGAATTCAAAAGCACACATAGAAGTAGGTACAGACTGTAAGACGATGCAATGGCTTTGCCAGGTCGAATCGGAAAGGTAAAAACGAAAAGTAGCTTTGTGAGTGCTCGCTGGAGGATAATTGAATCAAAGGTAATAAAAATTTATTACACTCGCTTTGGTCTTTTTCCGCTAGAAATGCAGTTCGATTTGAGTTTCGATCTTTTTAAGCTTAGTGTGACAAGGTAACGAGCTGGAAGTTGATTTCTATGGACGTTCGATTACAGAAGCTAAAATCAAGACTTTTTCACGATGGAATTACGCAGAGCATTAGCAGCACAAGTACAAGCGGATGTGAATTGAGCCCGGATGAAATATGCGGGGAATCCTAAAAATGAATCATTTTTTACGGCAACAAAGTTGCCAATTGGCTCAAAAAAAAAGGAATCGCTTCATTTACTAACCATTTGCCCGTAAAATTTACGGCACATTTTTTTTCCGCTAAAGAATTGACATCCACTCCCAGCGGTCCAAATGAATCAACGAATGGTGGGAACCAAACAGCCGCATTTACATCAATTTCACTGAATGGTAAATTAATTAACAAAGCCGCGCAGTGGACATTTTCTCCGAGCATCACCCACCTTCCTGAGATGCACCGTTTCCTGATTGCCTGTTCCATTCGTCCTCATCGTGGTTTAAACAATGAACAGAAACAACAAAGTGAATCAGCGAATACTACCGCCACCCCCATCGGATAATCCCAATCCCATAGCTTTTCCCCCAAAGGGCCACAACCATTTGGGACCTGATGGACCCGCCGGAATGGCGAGCACTCAGTAATAATCCAATTTCAATAAATTATTACAAAAATTACAGCACATTTGCTCACCATTTCGCTTCCGTCAGGCCGCTGTCATCCGGTTTGGGCAAGGCCAACTGCAACCGCACAACCCGTACCCACACCCGAATGCCTGCAGAGAAATATTTGCGCAATCAATTTCCGTGCCTTCTCACCCATACGAACCTGCACCACCCGCGTGGCGCCACCCAATTTACGAACGAAAATATTGTCACAGTCCACAAAGTGGTTCATTGTTGCAGGCTCGGTTGGCCAGGAGCAGGGATGCCAGTCGTAGAAAATCTTCATTACAGCAATTTGTGAGCATATGATAGAGAGCTTGGTGGGACATAAGTTCGTCCAATAAAACAAAAAGAACAAAACACAAAGAAAAAAAAACTGAAGCGAGAAAAAACAAGAAGATTATACCTTTATACAACACATGCGAAGAACGTCATCTGATGGAATTCCCGAAGGAATTCTTGGGGGAATATTTAAAAGAATTCCTAGAAAGATTTGCAACGGAATTCCCGGAGGAATTCCTGGAGGACTCCCAGAGGCAATCCTCAGAGGAATTCTTGAATGAATCTCCAGAGCAATTCCTGGAAGAATTTCCAGAGAATTCCAGGTGCAATTTCCGGAGGAACTCCTGAAGGAATTCCTGGAGGCATCCCTGAAGTAATTACTGGAGGAATACTTGATCCTTGGGAAATCCCTGGAGGAATTTCTGGAAGCATTCCTTGGGAAATTCCTAGAGAAATCACCGGAGGAATCCCGGAGAAATCCCGGAGGAATCCGTGGAGAAATTCCTGACGCAAGCCCTGGAGGAATCTCCGAAAGAATTCCTGTAGGAATCCCAGAAGGAATTGCTGGTGGAATCCCCGAGGAACCCCTGGATAGAATCTTGAAGTAATCCCCGGAGGAACTCCAGGAGGAATCTCCGGAAGAATTCCTGGAGGAGTCGCTGGAGGAATTCCTGATATAATTACTGAAGAAACCTCCGGAGGAATTCCTGATGTAAGCCCAGGAGAAATGGAATCCCCAAAGGAATATCTGGAGGAATCCCCGGAGGAATCTCCCGATGAATTTTTGAAAAAAAAAATCCTGAAGGAGTCCCCGGAAGAATACCTGGAGGAATACCCGAATGAACTCTTGAATGAATATACAGAACAACTCTTGGAGGAATTCCTGATGAAATCCTCGCAGGAATTCCTGGTGGAATCTCCTAAAAAATTTCAGGAGAAATTCTCGAAGGAATTCACGAAGGAATTCTTGAAGGAATCTTCGGAGAAATTCTTGAATGAGTTTTTGGAGGAATTTCAGGAGAAATACTTTGAGAAATTCCTGAAAGACTCTCTGGATAAATCCTTGGAGCAATTCCTGGAAGAATTCTCAGAGAATTTCTGGAGTAATCTCCGGAAAAAAATTGAAAAACACCAGAAGCAATCCCTAAAGGAATTCCTGGAAAAACTCCTGATGGAACCCCTGGATGAGTTCCTGGATAAATCTCAAGAGGAATTACTAATGGAATCTCTGGAAGAACTCCTGATGTAAGCCCCCTAGGGATTCCTAGAGGATTCCCCGGGGGAATCCTTGGAGAAATTCCTGAAGCCATTCCTGGAGAATCCCTGGAGTAATCCGAAAGGATTTCCGAAAGGAAATTCCTGGAAAAATCTCTAGACATGTTCATGGAAAAATTCCCGGGAGAATTCGTTAAGGAATCCCAGAAGAAATAAATAGTGCAATACTCAGAGGAATTCTTGGAGATATCCCCGAAAAAAATCTTGAAAAATTCCTGAAGGAATCCCTCAAATTTCTGAATTAATCCCCGGAGGAATTCCTGAAGGATTTCCCGGAGGAATGCTTGGATGCATCCCAAGAACAATTATTGGAGGAATGGTCAGAAGATTTCTGCAGGAATCCCCTGAGGATTCTTGGTAGAATCCCTAAAGGAAGTCCTGGAGGAAATCCTAGCGGAATTCCTGGTGGAATCAATGGAGGAATTTCTGATGTAAGCCCTGGATAAATTCCCAGAGGAATCCTTGAAGAAATTCCTGCAGGAATTCTTGGAGGAATTCACGAAAGACTCCTTGGGGCAATTCTTGGATAAATCCTCGGAGGAATTCCTGGAAGAATTCTCAGAGAATTCCTGGAAGAAACAACGGAGAAATAAATAGAGGAATCCCCGAAAAAGGCTTAGAGAAATACCTGAATTGATTAATTTGACTTTATTAAAGAGACTTTCAGCCCTTGGCTGGTTCGTCTCTGAATACCTGAAGAAATACCTGAAGGAATTCCTGATGGAATCCCCGGTGGAATTCCTGGATAAATCCCTGGAGGAATTACTGGAGGAATCTCCGGAAGAATTCCTGATGGAAGCCCAGGAGGAATTTTTGGACTAATCCCAGGAACAATTCTTGGAAAAATGGCCGAAAGATTGCTGGAGGAATCCCCTGGGAATTCTTTGTAGAATCCCCGATGAAAGCATGCAGGAATCTCCGAAAGAATTCTTGAATGAATTCCAGCAGGAATTCCTGGAGGAAACCCTGGAGGAATAACCGGGGAATTCTTCAATAAATTTTCGAAAGAATTCTTGGTGAAATTTTCGAAGGTTTACTGAAGAAGTCCTCGAAGGAATCCCTGGAGCAATTGCCGAGCGAATTCCTGGAGGAATCCCTAGAAGAGTTCCTGGAGGAATTATTGGAGGAATACAAATCGTGACTTTGTATAATCAAAAAAGTTACCGTTACACCTAAAACTTTTGGATCTTAACTCAAGAACTGTTTGGACGACCTAGGATATCCAGAAATAAAATATTCTGCACTACATTCTACTCTTTTTATACTGTTGAGCACCAAAACCGCAGAAATACGTAGAAAAAACTCCATAATAACGCTTGGAAAAAATCCGGCATCAAAGGGTTAGGAATTCCCAGAAGAAATTCCTCGTGCAATCCTTGGAGGAATTCCTGGAGGAATCCACGGAGGAATTCCTGAGGGAATCGCCCGAGAAACTCCTGGGAACATCTCCAGAGGAATTCTGGGAGGAATACCCGGAGCAGTTCCTTACTGTAGGTATTTCTAACGAAATTTCCGGAAGAACTTCAGAGGTAATCGATGGAATAATTTTAGAAGTAATCCCTGTAGGAATTTCAGAAGAAATCCTTGGGGAATTTCAGGAGGAATCTCGGAGGAATTCCTAGAGGAATCCTTGGATAAATTCTAGGAGTAATCTCCAGAGGAATCCCTGGGGAATTCTTAGAGGAGTGTGAGAGAAGAATTAGCATTAGTTATAATCCATGAATAAATGGTTAAAAAAAAAATTGGAGGAAGCGCTGGTGGAATCCCTGGAGGAATTTCTGTAAGAATTCCTGGAGGAGTTCATGGAGGATTTTGTGAAGATTTTTTCTTGATATCCCTTGGAGGAATCTCCAGAGGAAACGTTTTGTGAGAATCCCCAGAGAGAACATCTGGATGGAACCCCCATAGAGAACCCTTGGAATAATTTTCACAGCGATCTCTAAAGGAGATTCCAAGAGATACTCCAACAGAAATCTCCCGAAGGAAGTAGAGTAGGTATCTCCAGGAAAATTTTCTATAAGAACGCTAGGAAAAATCCCTTAATCCCTTAGGAACACGTGGAGCAATCCTTAAAAAGAGCTGCTGGAGGAATTTCCAGAGGATTGTCCTGAAGAAATTTTTGGAGAAATCTTCAAACAGAGCCCCTGATAGAATGTCCCCAGGAGTTCAAGATTTCCTCCATAGGAATTCTCCAGAAATCCCTCATGGGGAAACCTCCAGCACTGCCATCCAACATTTCCTTGGTAGTTTGTTTCCATTTCAGGTACCATCCACCCAGCCAACACGAAGTCGTATATGATGCAGACAGGATGCTCAAGTGGAGGCCATATGCGTACATGCTTCTATTGAACTAAAGTGTAAGTGTAAAGTGTACGCATATCGCTTCCACTTTAGCATCCTAATCAACAACATAAGCGATCGTGTGTTGGCTGGGCAAGTTATCCTCCAACAACTCCATTGGAGAATCCACCGACTTCCCATTCCAAGGAATCCTCCAGCACCTCCTTCCTGACCGGGGTTCTTAACAGCCGGTAAATCGTCTAGCAGATCTATCCGAGAGAATGCATTCAGCATTTGTACCGCCACCGATTACTTCCGGCAAATCATCCTGTAATATATCTGTGAATCCTCCAGCAATTCCGTCAGAGAATTCTTCAAGCACTTCCTTCTGAGGAATGTATTTGACTCTCCCTGTTCAGAAATTCTCCGAAAATTTCTTCCGAGGGAAATTTTTTGTTTGCATATGGACTAAACTAATCAAATTTAGACCATACCTTAAGGTTTAGAAGCAAAGTAGATTCTTAGTGAGTGATCCACTGTTGACCAGTGAATTTGTAATTGCTGTTAGTTAATTTCCAGTCTCTTTTATTAAGATCCAAGAAGCTTTTATTTGACAATGTTTCTGGCAACTTGGCAGCCAAACTTAAACCACGGACAAACAGACGTAACACTCTTAAAAACGGTTTGGCTCATGCATTTAACGATCAACTCAAATTTTGTTTGATCCTTCCACCAGAGGCGCTAGTGTTCGATCGCTTTGACGTTTGCCAGTGTTAACGTTACTGAATAATGCCAACGGAAATTACAGACGATTTGTGTAGTGGCAAACATCAAATCGAAATCCATCATGGCCGACAGTGTCTCGCGCGGTTCTACCAACTAATGGTAGTGTGCTCATGAAAAAGACACCGGACAAAATTTTTTGATGAATTTCCTCTAAGAGTTACGTCTGTTTGTTTGTGCTTAAACCATCTTACCTATTTATATTGAGTCATGAAAAACGTAGTTTTTCAAAAGATTGGACATACATTTTAAAAAATAATCCCGGCATCCCTGCCTGCTAGTGACACTCTGGGAATTTTCCCCATTCTCGCAGAACAACTTCCAACTGCAAACTCCGAAATAGTTTCAAACCACAAGTTTTCACATCCCGTGAAAGTTGACGGCAAGTGTGGGTAACGTGGTGAAGCCTCAAGGGAAAGAATTCCTCTTCGTTACCGTGTGCCGTTCGAGACTCTATCGGAATTGAACCAAAATTTTCCTTTGATCTTGTCTCCCCTGGTAGTGCGGTAGGTATGAGTTCCACGAGTGTGTCTCGTTTGTTACCTGGTGCTGCTGGTGTAACAACAATGCAACAATGTAACCTTTTTTTTTGTCATGGGTTGTTGGGGGTGATTCTCACTGGGGACATCGTTTCGGAAGCCAGCCGGTTCCGTGTGTCGTGTGATATGCCAATTTGCGAAAACTGGATTTATACAACGAACTGGAAAAATTCGAATATGTATCTGCAGTTATGGTAGCTTCCGAGCCTGGGTTGTTAAATTAATATTCGGAGATTTCGATTGGAAAGTGATGGGACGGGTGAAGTAGGGTGGTAGCGATCAGTTAAATGCATTGTAATCGGTTTTTTGATGCCCACTCTACTACCCCGAGAGCTAAATTGGTTCCACTTGTCAAGGCACATGGTGTAGGCAGTTTTGAGTGATGTTCAGCACTCAAGCTGCATTGGAGTTGTTAGTTACATACAGTTGGGCTTGAGTTGGATGCCTCTCGGGCAGATTGTTTCCATTCTATTTACATGTGAATTGTTTGCGGTTGCAGAGCAGTGATTGAAAGCTATTTTCAATTGGATTGAGGAGATATGATTGGACTGCAGTGTATTATTGGCTGAAGAAGATATAGGCATAAAGGATCTTCTACTCTATATCTTTCCATATACTTTATGGTCCGTTTTTCCATGCACTATTTATTCGTACTTATAACTATATTCACAGTCATCTTTTGATACACAACTAGTTGAAAAAGCCGTTTCTCTTCCCAAGTAATATTATTTTCTAGTCAAATATACTAGAAAAGGTTATCAGAACCATCATAAAACCAAAATAAAATATATAAGGTTTTATAACGGTTGTCAAAACCTCTACAAGACTCTACAGGTCATCAAAATCTAACTTTGGTTCTATCAAAATTTTCAGTACATTAAGTAACTTGCCTTTCTAAATTGGCAACCCGCGAATCGTGCCATATCATCTTCATTGTGATCCAACACAACTTTATACAAGATTCTACTTCACATAACTTTTTTTTAAATCTTTTTTATTTGTGAAATTTACTTAATGCAAGTTCTTGACACACTTTACAAAACTGTGACTCAAATTAGAAGAACTGGCATAAGCGATGCACCACGAATCCAACACCTCACATCGTATGTTCTAGTCAATAGAAATAATCTTAAGTGATAAATTCGATTACCCGCCCAGAATAGCACTCATCTTCCATTTCTAACGAATTGTCATCGTAAATTTGACACTTAGTTTTGGGTAACTTTACCTCCACGTTTTCGGTTGGCTAGCCAGCAGCGCAGCCAATTTGCATAAAATATAACCCTTGCTTGCATCGCATAATTTTACCCAAGTCGTTGGCCGTTGTTATGTTGGCGCAGCCACCCTTCGTGCGCCACAACACATTTGCGATGATCAGAAACGCAGACGAGAAATTGAAAACAGATATCGCCGCTTTTCAGGTTCTTCCGGTGAATAGGAGTGGATAATTTTTCGGCAAAACAATGAATATTCAAATGAGGCAGCACCATGCTGAAGGACGACGACGATTAATACTCAGTATGGGTAGTTTCTTTGGGCTTTGGAAGTCGGTTGAGGTGTGATGGGATAATGGGTTTCCATTCATTGCGATGAAAAGCTCGGTATTTATTAGCATTAGAGTGAGGGCGGGCAATTTATGGTGTTGCGGTGCTTAAATTTAATAAACCAACAAATAAATAAGTGATAATGACTACATTTTGGGTGTTTTTTGCCCTTTTGTTCTGACGCTTTTGGAGGAAGAGAATCGTGTGGGAAATGATAGGGGGAATGAAGGCTGTTGGAAAATGTGTCTTCTTTCCTTTATCCATACTACAGAATATATTTACAGCACAAAAATCCAACAGTTCAGCAGCACATCCTCACAGGAAATCTTTGTACAATCTTTTTGGAATTCTACAGTAGTTTCGAATGTCTGCATCTATGGGTTTCTCCAGCGATTACTCCAGGATTTTTCCTTCAGGATTTCCACTTTTCTAGCTTCTGGCAATTCTCTTGGAAATTCCTTCAGGTTTTGCTTGAAAACGCAAATTTATATAAAAATTTCAGCAGGATTTCTTCTAGGACTCTTCTAGGATTTCAAGGAACTTCCTCAAAAATTCCTCCAGAAATTTCTCAATACATCCCTCAAAAAATCCCCCAGGACTTCATTCCGGAATTCTCTTGTAGATTGTTCTTGGAACTCTCTCAAGAATTCATGTAAGAATTCCCTCAGGGATTCCTCCAGAAAATTCCTGATGATTTTTCCAGAAATTCCCACAGAGATTCCTCTGACCAATCTTAACGTGATTCTACCAAGGATTTATCTAGTAATTTTCTCAGAGATAGTTTCAAGATACACTTCAGGAAGTTCTCCAGGATTCCTTGAATGTGGACTTTCAGAAACTTTCTCCACGATTCTTCAGACAATACTTTCAAGGATCCTGCAGCATTTTCCCCACCAGGGCGTTCTTTTATCTACTCAGGAGTTCATCAAGGGATAATTTGCGGGTAATTTTCTTGGATTTTCCTAGGGGAACGTCCATAAACTATGTCACGCTTAGAGTGGGGAAGGGGGGTTCAGCAGAGTATGATGATCCAGGGGAAGGGGGGGGGGGGGTGGGTCGAAAATGTCCAATTTTTGCGTGACGTAATTTATGGACGTTCCCTAGTGATTCTTTCAGAGAATCCTTCAGTAGTCAATTCAGTAAATTCTCCGGGATTTCTGTAGGGCTACCTAAAGAAATTTTATCTTTGATTCCTCCAAATGATTGTCTTCTTGTTCTAGAATATTTCTGATCCATCAGCAGGGACTCTTCCAAGAATTTACTAAAATATTTCCCAGAGATTTCTCTAGAAATTGCTTCAGACAGCCCTTCAGGAACGCTCCTAGAGGTTTATTTCATTAGTTTTTGAAATGTTTTCATCACGAAGCTAAAAAATGTGGCTTCAAAAAATTTCATTGTACGTAACTGACTTATCACCGCTATATCCCTCATGATGCCACAGTACTCAAATAACGGCGCAACATTGTTTACGGGAAAACAATCCCACTCGACCGCCATAATCCACTTCAATCACTGACATTTCCCAAATTAGCATCCAGCTGTTACGCAGCACGGCGGTAAATCACCGTCACCGGTCTGTCTGTGTCTCTCCCGCCATCCGGTAGTCGTATACTCATCTGAAACCCAAACCAAATCCAACGCAAAAAATCCGTTTTGGTCGAACTCCGTTTGACCACGCACATACCGCAGCGGGAGTAGCAGCAGCAGAGTAATGGTATCCGATTGGGTTAACATAACAAGATTAGAGCAAAATTATGGGAGCTGTTATTGGAAATTATCAATGGTTGATATACTTTTGTTAGAAAGATTATTTTATGAAAATATTCATAACTAAATTAAAGTAAAAGTTGTTGTAAACTAGGTAATGAGTTGGAGATGCAGGAATGGAACTTGGTCCCTATAGCAACAGTTGAAAGGGCGTGGGTATGGGGCTGTCCATAAACCACGTGGTCATTAGGGGGGGAGGGGGTTTGGCCAATGACCATTTTGTATGGACAAATAAAATTTTTTGTATGGACTAATGACCACACGGGGGGGGGGGGGGGGGGAGGGGTGTTTGAAAAATCCCAAAAAATGACCACGTGGTTTATGGACAGCCCCTATTCAGCATTACTATGCTGAGATTGACGGGTTAGATTTCCGGTCCGTCCAGGTACTTTTTGTGAATTTTCTTGCCTTTCTTGGGCATAGAGTATCTTCAAAGTCGTATGACCTTTTCGGCCTCATGACCTTTTCACCCTAGGCCTGTTCGGCCCAATGACTTTTTTGGCCTAATGGCATTACGGCCTAATGACATCTTCGGCCTAATGACCTTTTCGGAATAATGACTTTTTCGATCTAATGGCCTTTTAGGCATTATGGCCTTTTCGGAGGCTTCGGACTAGTTTAAGAGAGGTTTACAGGGGCCTCAGAAGGTTTTAGAGGTGTTTTCATTTCATTTCAAGGTGTTTCAATTGATCTCGGGTTGTGGGATTTTAGGGAATGCCAAGAAATTTCAGAAAAACCTACAAGTAGAATCGATTTAGGTTTAACCTCCATATACCTCCATATAACGTTATCTGAAATAGAATGCTTCAAAATTTCTGAATTCAAAATTTTTGAATTATTTAAAACTTTGGATAAGGTTGGTTGAAGTAAGTTGAAGTGGAATTCAAGGAGTTCAGGGGGTGAGAGATGAGAAATTGGTAAAGAGGTGCAATGATTGAGACTCTTTGAGGTTCCCCAAAAATGCTTGAGTATAAGTCATCGGATGCATAAAATGTATGTTTGAATGAAATCTATGCCTTCACAGCCTCATGCAAGTGGTGAGTCCAATGTCATTTTTGAGTATAGCTCCTCTGATCTACAAGTTTCATCAGTTTGGAACTTCTTGACACTCTTCTCAAACCACCATAAACGCACATGAAACCACCAGAAGCTCACCTGAGAGATTACGAAGTCGTCCAAAACCCATCTAGAATATCCTGAAACGCCATGAAATGTCTCTGAAGACCTCCTCCTTTAAAACCTCTTGACACGCCCTGAAATATCTTGAAACGAAGTACCCCTAAAACCTCTCTGAGACCTTCTGAATCACCTTGATACGCCTCTGAAACCTTGTGACCCCGTGCTCTTCTGAAATCTTTTCAAACGCCCTGAAACGCCTGGAAACGCATTTGAAACCATCCTCAAGCCTTTGTGAAACTCATCGGAAAGCCTGGGAAGCCCTCTATAACCTCTTTGAAGGTTTCTTATATTTCCAGACTTAAATGCCATGAATCACCTTGCAAGCATTAAAACCGCTCTCTAAAACCGCTATAACATGGTTTCCCAAACTGTGGGTCGCGACCCCCCGGGAGGTCGCCGGCCTTCATCCAGGGGGTCGTGAGAGACAGTCGAACATTTTACTGTAACAGACAACAAGTGAGGGGCTGTCCATAAACCACGTGGTCATTTTTTTGGGACTTTTCAACCCCCCCCCCCCCCCCCCCCGCGTGGTCATTTGTCCATACAAAATTTTTAATTCGTCCATACAAAATGGTCATTGGCCGAACCCCCCCCCCCCCCCCCCCCCTCCATGACCACGTGGTTTATGGACAGCCCCTGAGAGAATATCTATGGTGGGTCGCGAAAAGTACGCTGGCCAAAGGAGGTCACGCACCTGAAAGTTTGGGTACCTATTCCTTATAAAGTTCACCTAGGAGCCTATGAAGCCCCATATAATCTATCTGAAAACTCAAGAAACGCATAAAAACATTTTAAAACGCGTCTGAAACCTTCTTGAAATTCCACTGAGAACCTGTTTAGCACCCTAAAACCATACTGAAATCTTCTGCAATGCACTAAAATGCCCACATGAGAGTCTATGAATCCTGCTATGACCCCTCTGAAAGCTCATGAAAAGCTCTTAAGCGCATGAAAACGCCTTGACGCGTCTCTAGAAGCTCCCTGAAACTCCCATGAAAATCATTTGAGGGCCTGTGAAGCCCCTTGATTCCCTCTGCAATCTTCTGGAGGACCGTGTGATGACCTGAAACGCCTTGAAACGTGTCTGAACCCCTTGTTAAGCTTACCTGAAAGCCTGTAAAGCCCACTAAAGCCTCTCTGAAATCTTCTAAAATGCCCCCAACCGCCTTGAAATGCCTTTAAACAAATCAAAACCCCCAATTTGGCCCCTGTTAAGGCCAGTAAAAAGCCTGTGAAGCTCCTAAAACCCTCTGAATTTTTCAGAAACGCTCTGCTATGCGTTGAAGTGCCTTAAAACACCTCTGAAAGCTGTTATCGTGTGGCTTAGGGGTTATTTCTTCACCCCGCTCAGACCTTAAACCTATTTAACTATACCATCTACTAAGAAATCAGCCTTAGTAGGTTACAATGCTGAACGGAGGAATCGTGAGTTCGAATCCCACCACACATTATGTCTTCGGGTTTTGTGTTTTCTCGTCAAGGTCAAGGTGAGTTTTCGGAGGTTTTAAAGGGGTTTCTGCAATGGTTTCAGGGGTTTTAGGGGGTTTCAGTGAGATTCATCAGAGTTTAAAAGAAGTTTACGGGGGTGTCAATTGGGGAATCAGAGCACCGACGAACCGACGTGACAGTGGTGTTTCAAAACTGTCCCCCCTCAATTTAACAGTCGACCAGCAAAGCGGGCGAACCCTTCTGTCAAATCAGCGTAGACGCGAACCTCTTCCTATGTTAACACACGGGGGTTTGGTATCAAGCTAGCATACCAACGCGGGCCGTTATAGAGGTGGCGATAGTGTTCGGCTATTTTTCATCATGGCGTCGTGGACAACAAATTTGAATTTGCTTTTTCTAGCTGTCACGTCGGTTCGTCGGTGGTCAGAGGGCTACACTTTATTTATATTACTGCGAAAGATCACTTGTTACGCTTGTAGATTCTATGAACCAAGAACCATACTCATGAGTGTTTTTGAATACACTTAGACCTTTTTTATGCAGGTGATTATTATGCACTTTAAATTTGAAGGGATTTAGGCACTTTTTTTATGCCGTGTATGAAAATCGGGGGAGCTTTTCTGCCGTTCTACGAATAATTGTCCCATGTTATATGGGATTTCCATATAACATGGAAGAATTGGACGTAGAACGGCAGTTTGCAGAACCAATAATGTGCATAAGAAAGTGTAGTAATGACGGAAGACAACAGCGGTGACCAGTCGTTTATGGAGAGAACCAAGAGAGGTTGCAGGAGCGTTTGAGGAACTCCCAAAGGGCTTCAGGGGGCGGCAAAGAGGTCACATCATCGTTTCAAGGGAGTCACAGAGTATTTTAAGCGGAAGAGGCCACAGGGTCGTTAAAGGGGGTTTCAGGGGAATTCAAAGGGCTCCACATAGTCTAAAGGGTGCTTCAGAGGGTTTCAGAGGCGTTTCAGGGAGTCTAAAGGGAGTTCCATGGGGCTTTACAGGGTTCCTGGAGATTTCGGGAGCGTTTCGAGGGTGTCCCAGGGGGTTCTAAATGCATACCAGGGGTCTCAGGGGTATATCAAGGAGTTCCAAGGGACTCCAGGGGACTTGAGGAGCACACCAAATTCTCAGTGGTCTCAGGTTCATTTCAGGGGGTCTTAGGAGACTTCCAGCTAATCTCAAAAATATTTTAGGAGGTCTTAAAAGAATACCAGAGGTTCCCAGAGGGTTTCAGGAGATATTTATAGGTCTTATGGGCGTTTCAGGGAGCCCAGGAGGTTTCTGAAGTATTTCAAATTGTCTCAAAGGCGTTTCGGAGAGTGCAAGGGGATTTCAGAGAGGTTCCAGGGAGTCTAAGGAGTGCGTTTCAGAGGCATTTCAGGAGGTCTCAGAGAAGTTTAAGAGTTCCAAATCTTTGGGACGCTTTATTCCGCTGAAATCCTCAAAATCTATTTGTAACGCTCTCGAACGTCCTAAGACTTCTGTGTTTCTTCAAAAAGAGCTTGAAACCACTTGAAGCGCCCCTTAATGTCTTCAAATGCTTTTGGAATCCACGTAATCTATTTGAAATCTCCCAGAAACACCCTTAAAAGGTTTCAGGATCCCTCTGAAAACCCCTTTGAAGTGCCCCTGAAATGCTATTAAACGCCCCTAAAACATCTCAGAAAAACATTCCTGAAACCCTCTGAAACTCTATGAAACTTCTCTGAAATGACTTGAAACGTCGTTTAAAGGCTTCTGAGACAACCCCCCCTAGTAATCGCTCTTATAGACCCTTGAAACTTCCCTGAAACCTCCGTAACACACTTAAATGAAATCGACGACCTCAGCAAACGGATTGCCGAGAATCGAACAGCTGAGAATTCGGTAATAATTTTTACTGAATCTCGGTAAAATTTTTACCGAGATGTCGTTAAAACTTTGCCGAGATCTCGGTAATCCAACTTTTTACCGCGATCTCGGCAAAGTTCACCGAGACTCGGTAATGGTTTACCGAAATCTCGGTAAAAATGTTACCGAGAATCAGTAAATATTTTACCGAGATATAAGCTGTTGGGTTCTCGGTAAACCGTTTACCGAGATCAATTTCTGAATTTAAGTGTGAATACTAATTAGATATTAATAACAAATAGGCTTCAGTATGGTATGCCCTGGACCAGCGATACAAAGTCGTGGGTTCGACGAATCTCCCCACTGTGTCTTCGAATTTTGAGTTTTCACATAAAGATCTTTGGAGGGTTTCCAGAAGTTTTAGAGGGGTCTCAGCGAGGGTTTCAAGGAAATTAAGGAAGATTATGACATGTTTTGACACTACCTAGATAACTACCATTATTACAAAAACCATTGTCACAAAATAACACAACCAGTAATAATTCCGTTATTCCCCTCTGGTCGGGATAGCAGCGGTGGGGCACTTTTCCGACCGGATTCACTAAATAGCTTTGACCACCTGTCAACACGTCACCGTACTTAACATGTTTTCGGTTTTCACCCTTTCACCGCTCGGTGTGCGGTGCGGTGCGTGCGTGCGTGCAAGCCTGGCAAAGGATGTCGATGGGCCATCGAATTATCCCATACTCGAGTGCGAGTGTCGAAGAGCTGCCGACCGACCGACATTGTATCGAACACAAAAGCAATAAATTACAATTTACCGTTAACAAGCCGTTCGATATGTGTTTGGAGCTTTGGCAGCGGCAGGACGTTCCTGACTCGAATGCTAGGAATGCTCCGGTTCGATAGGCCTGGCAGGCATCCAGTTGGTCAGCACTACTGATACTGTGGTGACAGGCGACAGTGTCTCTAACAGGTTTGAAATTTCCTGTTGATTTATGTCCATTTGGCTAGGACGACGACTAGGAGTTCCTTCTTTCCCCCTGCAGAGGGGGTGGTCCGGATCTAACCCTTTACCGGTAACGCAGCAAACACGCACTTTCTCGCACTTGGCCCGAAGGCACTCACTTCAGCACATTCGCTTGCAGGATCGTTGGCGTAGTGAGGGTTTCCTACTAGAGAGTGCCAGAACTTTAGTTTAGTTTTCGTGGTGAACAGATATCAGTAGTTACTAAAGAAAAGATGATTTTCAACTTGATGCCAATCGTACTTTTATCAAATATTGATTTTATTTTCTAAGAAAACGTGACAGGCTTACATTTCTAACAGTTATTCCAGGAAAAAATCACCAATTCACAATGGTTAAGCTTTGTGCAACTCTGAAAAGGAATTAAAATGCAATACTTTGGGTAAATTGGTAAAACTCCTTCAGTATTTGAACCTACGACAGAGACACGAAAGATTAAATGGAGTTTCCGAGATGATAAACCTACCCAAATTTTTTTGGAACAAACAAAGCTTCCTTGATGCCTTCTGATACAACCCTGAAACTAATAAATCCCCCAACAATTTTACCGAAACCCATCAGAAGCTTTCGTGATATCCCTATGGAAACCATCTGAAAACACTTCAAAACCCTCTGAATGCCCTAGAAACTCCCTGGAGTTCTTCAAAAACCCCTGTAATCCCATCCCAGGTGTCATTCTGTGGAGGTTTTGAGAACCATCATAAAATCTAGTAGGGTAAGTCGCCAATTGTTGCATGGCTTAAAAACTTGCCAATTGTTCCATACCTCATAAGAAAAGCATGAAAACTTCCTGTGGCCTCCTTAAATCCCCTTGAGGCTAACAAAAATCATCTTGAATCCAACCTGAAGCCTTCATGAAACCCCTTTAAAACCATCTCAAAACCACTCTTAAGACCCCTAGAAATCAAATCATATTCTGATATATTTTCTTGCAACATGTTGAGTCATTTGTGATGTTGCTCAAAAGAGAATTCGTAGCGGAATTCTTTTCGAAATAATAGGACGAGCTTAAGGACAAATATGAGTGAATTCAAAACTGGTCGTCACAATAGTTGTTTTGTACATACCTCATACACGGATATTGTCATCCAAACAACACACTGAACTAAAAATGATATTCATTGCGTACCTGACACCACTGGCACCCCTTGTTACGCCAACGATCACCCACGATGTATGGCCCCGATCAAAAGGTGGGAGAAAATTACTCTGATTAAAATAATAGGAATTGAATGGCCAACCGGTGCGATGTGGAGTGTTCCCTGCACACTCTTATCGCCTATGCATATCGGAACAGCCCTGGAGACACTTGCCTAGCCACAGGCAGGAAGCTTTTAAATCGTAAACCGATTTCCATTTCGACAGATTTATATGCAAATGGGATCTGACCGGGCACCCCGAACGACTTCGATGACACCACCGGGTGGTCACTCCGGTAGTGCTTGCCTGCACTTCCGGGAAGGTACGCGCCTTACTAATTCATATGGATGACGTCGACGACGACGACGACGACGACGAGCCTAGCGCCTGAAGGTATGCTCGTGCGTACGGACTTTCATCATTAATGGCACGCAAGGAATCGGATCGGCCTTTCAGCGAGCGGGAGTTCCTCTGAATCGGGCTAATTTATAAGCGTGCTGATCGGTTTCAATTGATATCGCGATGAGTTCGGAAAAAATGGAATAAAAAAGAGCTAAACAGGTGTGGGTCCTGGTGGATGAGAACACCTGCATCGTATTAGCATGGAAGGTAGTTATTATCCTATCATCGATGGAAATTAGTCTGGATCATTACGGTGTCATTAGAGTTTTGATTGAAATGGTATGTGGTATCACGAATAATAAATCTCATCCAGCTGTGTTTTAGAAATATTTGTTTGGCAAATTGAAACTGACCATGTTTTTCATCATGAGGATTCCGCAGCTATCAAACAGTGATAGATCGCAAACTTTAAATGCGGACCTTCTTATTTTCCTTATAGAAATCTTCCAGGAAATATTTCTGAGAGTCCTTCAGAAGTTCCTTCTAAAACTTCTCCAGCAATTCCTAGTAAGAAACCTTCAGAAATTCCTACTAGGAAACCTGCAGGAGTTCTTCCAAGAAATCTTCAACGAGTAGCCTTCAGGATTTTTTGTTTGAATTCTTTTAGAAGTTTTCTTTTGGGAGCTCCTGGAGAAATCCCTAAATACCTAAAGGAGCTTCTGAAAAATTTTCTGGATAAATTTACACTTGGGATTCTACCAAGTCTATCCTTAATACAGATAAAAAAACTTCTATTCTAATTGCTTATGGAATGCTATTTGGGAAGGAACAGCTATCCACAGAGATTGAAGTGAAAAAGACATGAAAACTTCCATTGCCGGCCACGCCCATCTTGTTCGTTACGAGGACAAGAAAGGATGTGATGATATAACACCTACTTTACAAGAGGTCAGCGACTCACCGACGCCCCCATAGGGGTGTCAAGGAGTTGGATATTGGGAATGGGTTGATTTGGGATTCACTATAAGCGAGTGAAGCGACAACATTCAAATGGTGTAAGTGTATCATGTGTAGATCATGTAATGTGTTGGTGTGTAGTATAGTGTCTTCGGCGAATTTGTTCAGCAGGTTAATAACTAACTGGCAACGGCGATTCACAATTCGGCCGCTAGGCGGCGCCAGTGTCAAAAATGTTCAAACCCTCATATCTCAGAAACCAGATAAGATAGAATGATGCTGTCTTCGGCAAAATTCTTCAGCAAGCTCAGAATAATCTGATAGTACTGTCTTTGGTTTGGGATTTATCCGCTAGGTTTTTTTTTGTTTATATTTATGTGTATTGGCGCATTGTGTCTGAATAATTCTAACACATACATCTCGATACCCTAATGAGGTACAAGCATGCCGTTTTCAGCAAAGTTGTTCAACAGGATAAGAACTATCTGGCAATGGCGTCTTTGATTCGAGAATCGTCCGCAAGGTGGCGCCAGGGTAAAAAATCTTCAAACTTCTTTATCTCAGAATCCTGATAAGATAGAATGATGCCGTCTTCAACAAATTTCTTAAGCATGCTAAAAACTGTCCGATAGTTGAGTTTTTGATTCGTGATTTATTCGCTAGGTGGCACCTTGTGTATAATATTTAAACAGGTATATCTTGGTACTGTAATAAGCTAAAAGCATGGCGTTTTCTGTAAAATCGCTCGGCATGTTGAGATCTATCCGGCAATGGCGACGCTAGGTGACACCAACAATCAAAACATTCAAACAATTTTATCTCAAAACTCGGAAAACGTCCAGCAAATTGTGCTGAAAGTTAAGAGGAAGTAAGACGTATCTGGTGTCCTTGATTCTGATATTATTCGATAGGTTCCGTCAAGTATTAAGAAAATATTTGTATGAACACCCTAATGAACAAGAAGTATTCCATTTTCAGCATAGTTGTTCAGCAAGCTAAAAGCCATTTGGCAGGATAGTAATGGTCGGGTACGGTGGTACAAGAGGCAATACTTTAACACCGTTGTTGACCCTCTGCAGACAAATTTTGTCGCCCTACAATATTGCTTCTTTTGCTCCGTTTTTTCTTCCGGGAATGTCTCCGGGAATTCCAGCGGGAATGGATGCTGGAGAAATTCCTGGAAGAATTTCCAGAGACTTTTTTTTTATTTGAGAATTTTAACTTATGCTAATTCTTCACAAACTTCCAAAGGAATTCCCGGAGAAATTCCCGGCGGAACTCCTGAAAAAAAAACAAAGGAGGAATTCCTAGAGAAATTCCCAGATGAATTCCTGGAGAAACTATCAGAGGGCTTTCTGAAAAAAAAAAGTCACGGAAGACATCCTGGAGGAATTCCCGATGGATTTTTTTGATAAAAAAAAAACCGTATGTTATCCCGGAGGAATTTCCGGAGGAATTTCTGGAGGAATTCCCGGAGGAACTCCTGAAAGAATTTCTGAAGGATTTCCCGGACAATTTCTCGAATAAATTTCCGAGGCATTTCATGGCGGATTTCCTGAAGAAAATCCCGAAGGAATTCCCGGAGACGTTCCCGGAGATATTCCTGGAGGAACTCCTAGAAAAATTCTCGGATAAATCCAGCCCCGAGAAATTCTTGAAAGAATTCCTGAGGAAAATCCCGGAGCAATTCATGGAGTAATTCCCGAAGGAACTCATGGAGGTATTCCTGGGAAAATTCTCTGAGGAAATCCGAAGTAATTCCTGGAGAACATTCCCAGAAGAATTCCTGGAGAAATTACCGAAGGAATCTCCGCAGGAGTTCCTGATGTAGGTCCTAGAGGAAAGCCTGGAAAAAAATCCGGAAGAATTCCCGGAGAAATTTCCAGAGGAATTACTAGAGAAATTCTCGGAGAAGTTCCTGGAAAAATTCCCGGAAGAGTTCCTGTAGAAATTTGCGGATACATTCCCGGAAGAGAAAACGGAGCAATATTGTGAGGTGACAGAATTTGTCTGCAGGGGGTAAAAGACGGTGTACCGAATAACCTAGTGTATTAATCACAAATCAAAGACTTAACTATCAGACAGTTTTTAGCTTGTTGAAGAACTTTGTTGACGTCGGCATCATTCTATCTTTTCAGGATTCTGAGATATAGAAGTTTAAAGATTTTTTACCCTGGCGCCACCTAGCGGACGATTCTCGAATCAAAGACGTCATTGCCAGATAGTTCTTACCCTGCTGAACATTTTTGCTGAAAACGGCATGCTTGTACCTTATTAGGGTGTCGAGATATACGTGTTGGAATTTTTCAGACACAATGCGCCACCTAGCGGATAAATCCCAAACCAAAGACAGTACTATCAGATAGTTCTGAGCTTGCAATTCTTTGCCGAAGACAGCATCATTTTATCTTATCAGGTTTCTGAGATATGTGGGTTTGAACATTTTTGACACTGGCGCCGCCTAGCGGCCGAATTGTGAATCAAAGTCGCCGTTGCCAGTTAGTACTTAACCTGCTGAACGAATTCGCCGAAGACACTATACTTCTACCTCATCGGGATCATGAGATATACGTTGCGCAAAGTATGTCACCAATTTTGGTACCCCAAGACAATCCGGAATAACTCCGGAACCGTGTGGCCCAGGTACCCATGTCCCCGGCATTATAAACTAGAAGAGTTTTTCGGGAAGTTGTGAAAATTTCATCAAAATCCATCGAAAAACAAAAAAAAATAAGACCATTTTTGTGCTTTTCCGAAGGTGGAAAATGTACGTTGGCTGGATGAAGGTAAAGAAAGGTTTCCTGGCATTTCCTGAGGAATTCCTCATGGGATTTCTACCGGGATTCCTCATGGGATATCTTCAGGAATTCTTCTAGGTTTTCATCAGGGATTTACCGGGATTTTTTTTTCAGTGTTTCTTTCAGGAACAACTCCAGCAATTATTTTAAAAATTACTGCAAGTTGGAAGGGGAATGGCGTTCAGTCTTTGGAGGAATAACTCAAATCCTCCAAAGACTGAACGCCATTCCCCTTCCAACATAATCACCAACAGTCGAAATTCGAAGAAAATTACTGCAAGGATTCCCCCAGGATTTCATTTTTGAGTTCCTTTATCGTGGAATGCTTCAGGAACTACTGCAGGAATTAATCCAGTACTTCCTCCAGGCAAAATTTAGGAATACCCCTTGGTATTGCTTCTAGGATTCCTTCTGGGGTTTCTTCAAGAATTTCTTCATGGATTTCTTCAGGAACTGTTACAAGGATTCTTCAAGGAGTTCCTCCATGAACTCTTCTTAGAACTTGTTCAGGATTTCTTCAACAGTTCATCCTGGGATTCCTCCAAAAAATCCTCCAGAGATTCGCCCGGGAATTTTTTTTTTCTTCTATGATTTTTTTCAGGAACAATTCCAGAGATTATTTTAAAAATCCTCCAAGAATTCTCCCAGGAACTCTTTTTAGAATTCCTTCAGGAGCTCCTCTTGGAATTCTTTCAGGACTTCTTCTCCAGGAATTAATCCAGTACTTCCTTCAGTGGCTGTTTAAGGATTCCTTTAGAAATGCCTCTTGGAATTGCTACCAAGATTCCTCCTGAGGTTTCTTCAGGAACTCCTGCAGGGATTCCTCAAGGAGATCTTTCACGAACTCTACTTAGGATTCCTTCAGGATTTCTCCGAGAATTTCATCTGCGATTACTTCAGGAATTCTTCCTGGGATTCCTTCAGGAATTTCTTCAGGAATTCCTCAAGGGATTCCTCCGGGAATTATTCCAGGGATTCCTCTGAAAATTGATGCAGGGATTCCACTACAAACTTCTTCAGGGATTACTATAATAATTCCTCTAGAGCATGGTTTCCCAAACTGTGAGTCGCGACTCCCCAGGGGGGTCGCCGGCCTTCATCCAGGGGGTCGCGAGGGACAGTAAAATATTTTACTGTAACAGACAACAACTGAGGGAATTTCTATGGGGGGTCGTGAAAACTACGTCTGCTGGCAAAATGGGGTCGCGCGACCTGAACGTTTGGGAACCCATGCTCTAGAGATTTCTGCAGCAGTTTTTTTCTGGATATTCCTCTGGGAATCGCTACAGACATTCAGATATCCTCCAGGGATCCCCTAAGAATTCCTTCAGGACTTCCTCCAGGCATTCCTCCAGAGATTCCTCCAAAGATACCTCAAAGAATTTCTCCAGGGCTTAATTCGGGAATTATTTCTGTGATTCTTTCTGGAACAACTTATTTTAAAAATTCCTCCAAAGATTCCCCATGAAACTCTTTTTTGGATTCCTTAGGGAATTCCTCCTGGTATTCTTTAAGGAACTCCTCCAGGAATTGATTCAGTACTTCCTTCAGGAACTGTAAAGGGATTCCGTTAGGAATTCCTATTGAAATTGTTCCCGGGATTCCTTCTGGAGTTTCTTCAGGAATCCGTCTAAGAATTTCTTCATAAACTGGTACAGGGATTCCTCCACGAACTCTTCTAAGGATTCCTTCAGAATTTAACCAAGAATTCCATCTGCGATTTCTTCAGGAATCCTGATATTACCCAACCAATTTCTTTGATTCCACCAAAAATTTCTTTAAGAATTTCCCCTGCAATTCTTCCTTGAATTCCTGAGGAAATTACTGCAGCGAATTCCTCCATAAATTTTGCCATAAAATCCTCTATAAATTCCTCTAGAGCTTTCTTCAGGAGTTCTTCTGAAGATTCGTCCAGAAATTCGTACAGGCATTCCTCTACGATATTCTCCAGAGATCCATCCTAGAATCTCTTCAGTACTTCCTCCATGCATTCCTCCAGAGATTCCCCCAAGAACTGCTTCAGGGATTCCTCTAAGAATTCCACCAGGAATTCCTCTAGGAATTCCTACGGCAATTTATCCAACAATTCTTCAAGGGATTCCTACGAGGATTTTTAAAGAGACTCCTACAAGAATTCCTCCAAAGATTTCTCCTTGAATTAATACAGGGATTCCTCCAAGAATTCCACCATGAATTCTCCTAGACATTCTTCCAGGAATTAATCCATGGCCTGGATTCCAGGCATTATTCCAGGGATACCTCCTTGGATTCTTACAGAGATTTCTCTAAGAATTCTTCAGCGACTCCTCCAAGAAATCCTTCACATAATTCTCCAGGAATTGCTCCAGGAACTCTTCCTGGGACTCCTCCAGGAATTCGTGCAAGCATTCTTCCAGGATTTCAATCAGAATTTTTTCCAGGATTTTATTCAGAAATTTGATCAGCGTCTCCTCGACGAATTCCTCCAGAAATTACCACAAGAATTGCTTCAGGGATTCCTTCAGGAATTTCACCAGGATACAATCTACGAAATCCTTCATAAATTCTGTCAGCAATTCATCCAGGAATTTCTTCAGGAAATCCTTCAGGGATTTCTTCAGAAATACTTCCAGGATTTTCTCTATGAGTTCCTTCTGGATTTTTTCCTCCAGGAATTCTTCCAGATTTTCCTCCAGGACTTCCACCAGAATTTCCGCTAAGATTTCCTTCAGAAACCTCCAGATTCCTTAAAAAAATCTTTCGAGGATTTCTCCAGGAATAGCTCCAAGAATTTCTTAAGGGGTGTTTTTTAATTTACCCCCAGAGTTTATCTAAAGATTCCTCCAGAAATTCATCCAGTAATTGTTTCAAGAATTCCTCCAGAGATTGATCCAGCCATTCCTTCAGCAATTCCCACAGGAATTCCTCCAGGTATTTCTCCAGGATTTTATCCAGAAATTTCTCCAGGGACTCCTCCATGTATTTCTCCAGAAATTGATCCAGGAAATGCTTCTGTACATGCTTCATAAATTATGTAAGCTAATTTTGCCAGAAATTTCTCTAGAAAATTTTCTAGGGATGTCTTCAAAATTTTTTCCGGGAAATTCGCCAGGAATAGCTTCAGGAATTTTTCAGGGATTCCTCCAGGTATTTCTCCAGAGATTCCTTCAGGAAACGCTTCAGGGATTCCTCCACGAATTTCTCAGGGGATTTTTCCAGGGAAATCCTTCGAAGATTTTTAAGGAAATCCTCCAGAAATTCATCCAAAGGATTCTTTCAGGCAATTCTCTAGGGATTACTGCTCAAATTCCCCCCAGGGATTCCTTCAGGAATTCCTTTGAGGAATTCTCCAGGAATTCCGCCAGAAATTCCGCCAGAAATTCCTCTAGAAATCCCTCCAGAAATTTAGGAGATTTTTCAGAAGTAAAAAAAAATAATAGATATAGAAATAGAAAGCTCCCAGAATTAATCTTGAGATTCCTCCAGAAATTTATCTAGTAATTCTTTTAAGAATTACTTTTAAGAATTTCTCTAGAGATTACTTCAGGATTTTATCCAGGAATTTCTCCAGGAACTCCTCCAGGAATTCTTCTAGGAATTTCTCTAGGAATTGCTCCTTCAGAATTATGTCAGGAATATCTTAAAGAAAATTTCTAGAGATTGCCTCAAGGAATTTCTCCACGAATTTTTCCAGAGATTTCCCCAGAAATTCCTCCAAGGATTCTTCCAGGAAATCCGATAGTGAAAAGATAACTTGAAGATTGGTCCTCAGAAGATAGTGAAAGGCCAGTAAAATCGACCGAAACGGCCGAAAAATCTGGCAAAACTAAGATTTATTATTTTTTCGCCACACACAATCGATAAATCACCAACACATCAATTCACGGCGATTGAACCAGCAATGTCATCAGGAACTTCTGAAAGAATTTCTCTAGGAATTCTTCCAGGGATTTCTTCAGAAATTCCTGCAGGGGATCATCCAAGAATTGCTCCAGGAGTTCCTCCAGGAATTACACCAGTAATTTGTCCAGAAGTTCCTCCAGGATTCTCTCTAGAGAGTTTTCCAGCAATTGCTTCAAGGATTCATCCAAGGATTTCTCCAAGAATTCCTCCAAGGATTCCTTCAGAAATGTATCTATGATTTGATTACCTCTAGGAATTCCTCAAGATATTTCTCCAGATTTTTTTTAGGAATTCCTTCCAGAATTTACCTATGAATTCCTCCATGTATACTTCCAGAAATTCCTCCAAGAAGTGTTTTCTTCAGAAATTTCTCTCAGTTTCCAGTTTTAATATTGTATGAGTAAGGGCCCATATAGCCGAGGCGGTAAACGCACGGGTATTCAGCATGACCATGCTGAGGGTGACGGGTTCGATTCCCGGTCGGTCCAGGATCTTTTCGTAAAGGAAATTTCCTTGACTTCCTTGGGCATAGAGTATCTTCGTGCCTGCCACACGATACACATGCAAAATGGTCATTGGCAGAGGAAGCTCTCAGTTAATAACTGTGGAAGTGCTCATAGAACACTAAGCTGAGAAGCAGGCTTTGTCCCAGGAGGACGTTACGCCAAGAAGAGGAGAGGAGTAAATAAAAATCCTTAATCTTCCAGAAATAGGCCACCGCTACCAGCACCACGTTGATTTCTATAGAACAGGCGAGTTTTTTCAACGTATTCCACAATGTACATCAGCGTGACTGCTGAAGGGTTGAATAATGCTTTAAGTATATAATGTTATTATATTCAATTTCATCGTGTTGCGTTAAGTTATAAAAGCTGGTAGGTACAGATTTGCTTAGGGTGCTTGCGGTAAATTTCTTCAGGTTTTTTACTGCGTTTTCTTCAAGACTTCCTCCTGAGAATCCTCCAGGAGTGGTTTTTAGGAATCCTGTAGGAGTATGTTCTGCCAATCATGCAGCGGTTACTTCTGAAAATTCTCCAAAAGTTTTGGGAGACCTACTTATAGTTCCTTATAGAAATCTTCCAGAATATATTCCTGATGGTCCTTCAGAAGTTCCTTCTAGGTAGCCTCCAGGATTTTTTGTTTGATTTTTTTTCGAAGTTTTCTTTCGGGAGTTCCTGGAGAAATCCACAAATGCCTAAAGGAGCTTCTGAATGATTTTCTAGATAAATTTACACTTGGGATTCTACCAAGTCTGTTCTTAATACAGATAAAAAACTTCTATTCCAATTGCTTATGGATATGGAATGCTGTTTGGGATGGAACAGCTATCCACAGAGGTTGAAGTAAAAAAGACATGAAAACTTCCATTGCCGGCCACGCCCATCTTCTCCGTTACGAGGATAGGAAAGGATGTGATGATATGACAGCTACTTTACAAGATGTCAGCGACTCACCGACACCCCCATAGGTGTCAAGTAGTCTGATATTTGGAATGGGTTGATTTGGGGTTCACTATAAGCGAAAAGATTCAAATTGTGCTAGTATATTTAAGTAATTCACGTAATGTGTTGGTGTGTGTGTAAATGTTTAAGTATATTTAAATACCCCCGTTGGGAGTGATATAGCAAAAAAACAATTGTCACTTCATGGTTCTTTTTGCTTCAGGGATGGGGAAATACACTGTGTCCTCGCTAAAAAGCTTAAGGTGAAACATCAAAAAACCCCATAGCAATTTTGCATACAAACTTTAGAGGCACAAATCTGACGAACGAAGCATCGAACCAAGCCGCAATTGTTAATCCTGGCTTTGCTCACTTGCAAAAAGAGGCAGCTTTTCCAAATCGAGAGCATTTGTTTAGGAATATTCAAGATTGGTGCTCTTGAGTAGGGGACCAAGTTGGCCATTGTGGCAGCCATGTTTGTATTCTCTGAAGTTTCTCCTTAAGCGCCATTGGTCTCTCTCTGAAACGATAAGAAATTTCTATTAACCTTTTTGCCTTTCTCGTACACCAAGGTGTACCGAAAGGCTATATGTTCACTCCAAAAACGAAAATTTGATAGAGCCCCCGGAGGGGTCAAGTGTTATATACCAATCGACTCAGCTCGAAGAGTTGAGATGATGTCTGTGTGTATGTATGTGTGTGTGTATGTATGTGTGTGCGTGTGTATGTGTGTATGTGTACAAAAAGGTCACCTCATTTTAAGATAGTAAATATGAACCGATTTCAATGACCGATGGTTCATTCGACGCGGCATCTGGTCCCATTGTTTCCTATTGAAAATGGTTCAGATCGGTCCAGCCGTTCCGGAGTTATGGCCATTTAGGTGTTCCGGACCGGTACCCCAGGAAGGGGCCAGATATGAAAATGCAACAAACCCATGCATGCGACCCATCAAACCACGGCATTTTCGATTATCTGATGAACGGGATGAAGGAAAATAGTCTCAGACTATATCTGAACCGGTAGTGTTCCGGAACCGGTTCCAGGTGTCCCGCCGGAAGTGGCCAAATAAGAAAGTGAACATAACCCATGCATGCGACACGTCAAATAGCGGATTTTTCGATAACCAGTTGAATGGTAAGCAGGAAAATAGTTTCAGACCATGTTTGAACCGGTAGTATTCCGGAACCGGTCCCGGATGTCCTGCCGGAAGTGGCCAATTAAAAATGTGTACCAAACCCAGGCATGCGACACATCAAAGAGCGGCTTTTTCGATAACCAGATGAACGGTAAGCAGGAAAATAGTTACAAACCTCGTTTGAATCGGTAGTGTTCCGGAACCGGTTCCGGATGTCCTGCCAGAATTGGGAAATTAAAAAAGTGAACCAAACCCAGGCATGAAACGCATCAAACAGCGGCTTTTTCGATAACCAAATGAACGGTAAGCAGGAAAATAGTTTCAGACCATCAGTAGGTCGGCTCAAGAGGCACGTTCTCCTCCATTTGGGTATTTCGGATGTCCTGCCGGAAATGGCCAATTAAAAAAGTGATCCAAACCCAGGCATGTGACACATCAAAGAGCGGCCTTTTCGATAACCAGATGAACGGTAAGCAGTAAAATAGTTTCAGACTATATCTGAACCGGTTGTGTTCCGGAACCGGTTCCAGCTGTCCCGCTGGAAGTGGTCAATTAAAAAAGTGAACCAAGCCCATGCATGTGACACATGGAAAAGCGGGGTTTTTCGATAACCAGATGAACGGTAAGCAAGAAAACAGTTTCATACCGTATCTACACCGGTTGTGTTCCGGAACCGGTTCCAGGTGTCCCGTCGGAAGTGACCAATTCAAAAACAAAACCAATCCCATGCGTGCGAAACATCAAACCATCAAAAATGTTCGTTAACCAGATATACGGGCAGCAAGAAAATAGTCTCTGTCCACACTTAAGATTACCGGCAGTGTTGCAGAATCAGGGTTGGATCCATTGCTGAAATTACGCAGGTGAACAAAATCGATGCAAGCGATTAATATGTGTAAAAGAACAAAATCTTGATAATAATTTAAGCGATCTTGTCAAATTACATCATTTTAGATTCCTGAGGCGTCATTTTACAGTAGGATGGATCAACGTTGTATGGAAAAATTTAAATTTTATAGCACCAATCCCCTTCTGCGTCTAAAATTACTGCGAACAATTTTGATGCAACTGGTTGAGTCCTCGCGCTCTGTAACACGGGTGAAATTTGAATGGGCTTTAATGGAGGAAATTTCGATTGCTTGCACTTTTTTTTGTCCAATTTTACATGAATCTTATAACTAATGAAAATAAAATATAGGCTAAAGTGCGCAGAAAAAAAAATTGCCGAAATGTCTTGATAATGATCGGCATCCAGTGCTAGTGAAGGTGGTCAAGCAGTCAACTGAGAGATTTGATATTTTTCAGCTCGGCCTATACGTTTAACATAGCGCCGGAATATGAGCCATCAATAAGTTTCCAAATTCAATTATGGCTTTGATAAAATTCTTGCTTTTCTGAATATGGCTGACACAAATTTTGATTTTCTCTTAAGTCCAGAGAGGTCCCCCCTTGGAAATTTTGAGTTAAGGACAGACTTGTTAGAATCCCAAAATGGTCGCCACAATGGTCGACTTTGGCACCTATTCACGATTTTGAGGGCACAAATCTCTTCGTAAACAAAACCAGCGCATCTGTGCTTCTTATTTTAAGCTTATTACAAGTGAGCAAGAACAGAATAATTAAATGCACTGTTGTGCGAAGCTTGCTTCTTGAGATTTGTGCGTTTAATGTTTTGATGTACTATTAAAGCGGGATGTCAAGACGTTTGTCCTTAAGGCGAAACTGGAAGCCTTCCTCATTTTTTGGTTTTTGTCACATCATGGCAGAGATGGCATTTCACCGTAGCGATTCACTGGAGCGTCAGTTTGTCGACCACACTGGGGATAGGAACATTTTTCACCACACCAAGAAGCCAGTTTCTCTTGTTTTGGGTGGTGGGTAGACCAAGCGCTACACTATGGGGCGGCTCCATACAAAGTGGTGGCCAAAAATATTTTTTTTTGGGTTTTCCGCATTTTTTGGAAGTATTCTAGTAAGATTAGCATAACATTAGTCAAATTTATGTATTTTCATCACACCTGGAAGCTGTAACTAGTATTTAACCCAGTTAGGAACTACTTATTCCTGCACATTTAACTTAAACGTTTCTTTTTTATTTTTGAGGCAATTCAAATGCAAATCAAAACTAGAATAAGATTGCCATGCATAAGATAAAACAGGAGAGGTGGAAGTGAAAGCACACCAACCACCCCCCCCCCCCTCCTTCGATGCAAATCTGACCCCCCTCCCATTTTCCAAATGTTATATAAGAGTATTGTTTTATCGATCATGTATTTTGGTAAAGAATTGTTTATCTGCCAAGAGGCCCCCCTCCAACTAATCTGCCACCACCTCCCCCCCCCCCCCCCCCCTACTGTAATATTTGTTCAAACTCGTCGGAAGGATACTTTTTTACTTTTTTTAATGACTATACTGCTAAATAGAACATAATTTTAATTGATAAATTTCCATCACAAATTTTATTAATACAGTTTCAAGAGACAGAGCTTAATCAAATTCACAAGCAATATCTACTTCTTTTTCTGTTCAGGTGACATCATTCCATATAAATTTTAGGGAATTGTAAACATTTTAGATTCACTTTCACGATTTTTGAGAACATGGCCAATTAAATTCACCATGTTTGAATCGTCATGTCTATGTATATGCAGTTTTTCTATAGTGTCCACATTACCGCCAAACATAACATCGTTTCCAAGTTCCGAATAAGCGTCGCGCCAATCGTTATTTTATTTTTCAAAGCTTTTTTTGCGTGAGCCTTTTGCTATGCATTGTAAAAATATTGTGCTACGTACTTCAACTTTTGAGGCACAGTAGACGTTCGATAACTGCAACATCTTTGTGTTTCACTTAACGAATGAAATTCGGTAACTGCAAAAACTGGCAGATGTTATAGAACTGTCAGTTGCTGCAGAATGCAGTCAATATGCATGCAGTTAAAGCTTTTGCACTGAGCGAAGTATTACTGTAGTCGTTCTTCTTTAGAAAGATCAAAATTATATTTTGAATTGATATACTATTGTTGCATTAACTATTTGAGTTTTTTTTTAGATTTAAAGTAACACCACAGATAAACAGACATCTCACTCTACGCAGTTCCCGTCGTTTCCCTTTTTAACTCAATTAGCATTGGACGATTATGTTTTCGTGATGATGATTTTTATCGCATTTTGTCCCAAGTGATATGTCTGTTTGTCTGTGGTAACACGATGCTCCTATGTTCCATATTACCACAAACAATTATTTTCAGATTTGTTTGCGTTGAATTAACTACTGTGCTATATTCACGTTGCTAGCATTGAGATTCAAAACGAACTTAAAAATTGAAAATATTATCCTCGTCTTTTAAGTACAAGTAGGTAGTTTTTAGTAAAATTGATATATAAGATGTGGTGTTTCTTTCCCTGTTGCTAAATGTGTATTGAAAATATAAACAAAATTTTCGTGAGCAAAAGAAGTATTTCAGTCCAGATGGGTTGATACAGTTTATATATGGAACGATAATTTTCGGTCAGTTTTTACTCATTTTTAACATAAAAGTAATTATATGTGTAACATTTTTAAGACTTAATTTTACAATTAACAGTACCACCTTTGAAGCACTGTTTAATTTGTACTATTTTTTTTTTTTTTTTTGTATGTGCTCGCATAATCAATAATCATAGTTAACAAAAAAATAACAAAAAAATCAATTTTTCGGGCTTGGGTCAAAATGGCGCTCATCCGCAGCTATCCGCAGCTGGATTCGCGTTCCGCAGATAGTGTAGACCCCATACTAGCCTGTGGAGGCGGTCTCTTGAGACTGCTCGACCCTGCTTGTTAGATATAGACCAACTTAGGCAAAAAATGTTGCTTTTGTCAATAATTACTCATTTCTTGCTAATTTCAATTTACCGTGTAACCCCAACAACTCACCCATTTTAAAGTTCAGACAATATCATTTCCATCGGTGGATTCAAATCCAAAATTAAACCGTTTTTTCACTGAGAAAACTGCATTTGTTTAAAATGCATTTTTTCTACAATTATCACTATTTTTCTAAGTCTGATATCTGTGGCGCAATGAGTTTCCATCACAGAGGGCTGAAATTTTGGGAATCTAGGTTTGAACTATCTGGCTCTCAAATGGTATATAAGACAGAGCCCGGGTGATTTTTTATACTTTTACCGGGGAGAATTTTAAAGCGCTCTCACCGCACTGTTGTGTGGCCTAGTGCTCAGGGAGCTGAAGATATTTATTTCTACCCACCAAGCTTGCGCGCATCCGAATCGCAGTGGTAAATCCACATATAAGAGACGGGCTCCTGTTGAGATGCACAGTGTGAGTGGTGTATTTTCTATTTCTCTTTTCTACACTGAGGATATGGACATCTCTGGTCACATGTAGAGTGTGGATCAGGGTATCTTCTGATTTTTTCACGCGGTATAAAATGGTTATCGTTTTTGCAGAAACCATGTTTGAACAAAATTTCACAAAGAATGGTTTCTGCAAAAACGAAAAACATTTTATGCCGCGTAACAAAATCAGAATATACCCTGATCCATACTCAACATGTGCACGAAAACCGATTTTGAAAATATTGTTTCGTTATTTTATAAAAAATCAAAAACCAAAAAAAATAGGAAATGCTTCCAGTTTTGCCTTAAGGCGAAACTGGAAGCAAATCCTCACTTTTTGGTTTTTGATTTTTTATTAAATAACAAAGCAATATTTTCAAAATCGGTTTTCGTGCACATGTAGAGTATGGATCAGGGTATCTTCTGAATTTTTTACGTGGTAGAAAATGTTTTTCGTTTTTGCAGAAACCATTTTTGAACAAAATTTCACTAAAAAATGGTTTCTGCAAAAACGAAAAACATTTTCTACCGCGTAAAAAATTCAGAAGATACCCTGATCCATACCCTACATGTGCACGAAAACCGATTTTAAAAATATTACTTCGTTATTTAATAAAAAATCAAAAACCAAAAAAATGAGAAAATGCTTCCAGTTTCGCCTTAAGCGGTTTTGCTTAATTTTTTAAAGAATTTTTTCATCAAATACATTTATTATTTATCAACTCCACCCCTCATTGACGAGTCAACGAGCACTGTGACAAAAGCAGAAAATGAGATTTATTCCGTTCTAGAGTATTCTCAGGATTCAGGAACACTTCGGCTTATGGCCGGAAAAAATGTTGAGTACATATTCGACGAGAAAGGCACTATCACCACTAGGTGGATTAACCTGAGTTTTAAATAACAGTACTTCTATGTTTTACGTAGAAAAAAAAAACTATTGAAATACATCATGATTTATTCAAACTTCAATCAGCTGTCATAATAAATTTTTACGATAGATTTATCTTCTCTCGTTTAGAAAAAACTTGTTTCCCTCGACGTCTTCGTCGTAACTTTCCAACTAACTACTTTGACACCGCCAAAGCCAACTATGATCCCGAAAGAAAGAACATCCACCCAAGACGTGCCAGGAACACATTGTAACGGATGAACTTTAACCATGGCAGCAGCATTCAAAAGCGGAGAGATATTCTTTTATTACTGGAAACTGCTACCGGTTGTTGCTGCCTCTTTGACGGCTAGTGCAGTTAGTTTACCGAAATATAATCAGCGCAAAAAGTGAGCGAATAAAATCTGGAATGAACTCTGTTGCACAATATGACGACAGCAACCTTTCTTCGGTGAGGTCCAAATGGCAAGCTTCATAAGCACTAAGGTAATAGTCATTGCCATCACACCAGTCATAATAGCGAGCGAACATACAGACACACGCTGCACCAGAGCAGGGAGGGCCAATAAAAACGCCCTGGAAAATAAGGAACACCGGCACGGCAGGCAGCACATTTCATGGTTGCTACCGTTGAAGAGATTATCTTCTTTTACTGTTATTGACAAAGTTACACACAAAGTTCCACTCATCCTCCTCTGGGCTTCGGTGGAATCTTTCTCGCCCTGGTGAATCGAAATTGCAACTTCAGCGGCTACTTTCTTTAAGGTTAGGGTGTGACGATGTGTGGTTTGCAGGCGATGGTTGGAAATAGTTGATTTTAAATAAGACCCTGCCCCACTGCTTACTTCAAACTTTGGCAACCTTCTGGATGCTCAGATGATCCTCAGATGAAATCAGATTTTGTTCAGACATTCTTTCAGAAACTTTTGTGGGTTCCTCCATGTGTTTCTTGTTATAAATCACCAGGAAATCCTTTGAGAATTGCTGCTGGAATTACGTCTTGCCATAAGTGTAGAATCAGCCTAAATTAAAATACACAGAAATAAAAACCAAAAAAAAAAAACTTCTTGACATTTCTCTAGAAAACTCAAGAGATGTTTCTATAAGTTCCTTCAGAGATTGCGTCCCAATTTAAATCACGATTCAGTCAGACTTTTCTTCTGATTCTTCAAGAATATCTCTGGAACACCTTTAGAAATTATTCCACGATTTATTACATGATATCTCTCTAGATGTTTTTCAAATTTTTTTTCTTAAGAATATCTACAAAAAATTCTCCACTTCCTTCAGGTATTAAGTTAGAGAATCCTTCAAACAATTTCTTTAGTGATTCTTTCAAGAACTCCTCCAGTATTTTTTCTAATATTTTTGCTGACTTTGCTTCAGAAATTACTTCAGTCCTCACTACAGAAATTGCTTGTGGTATTATTGTCTATTAATCCGTGAAGGAATCCTCAGGAGCTTTACTAGGGAATCCTTCAGAAAATTAAGATCCCTTCAGAAATGTATTCAGGGTTTCTTCCAAGAATTATCTTATTGCGTTTGACTGTAATTTCTACAGGAATTCCTGCAGAATGATTTTTGAAAATCCTTCTTAGGGTTTTTTGAACTGTCATATTTTGGTTTTATGGTGGTTCTTAGAATCTCTTCTGGTCTATTTGACTAAACAATGTTGCTTGGGAAGGGCATTTTCCAGAGATCTATTTTCAGGATTTTTTGCCTATCTCGTACACTAAGACCAAGCCCACTCGTGGGCTTCATACTACACACGCAACAGCACGTCGTTAACGATTTTTAATTTCGTTATCCACCCATTTTCGCACCGGTCGTTCGTTTCCATGTGAGTAAAATAATGATCGGTCGCCTTTGCGCACCGGTGGTCTCTATTCTATCCGTACCATCGGTTTTTTGCACTTCTGTAAATCATCGCACTATTTTGTGTATTTCTATGGTGTTATTGCAAATCTTATTCAGTATAATTATCTGTGCTCATATTTTGAAAGAAGGGGTTTTGGATAAGACTGAAAACAGTTAGTAAAAATTGAACTCAAATAAATAATTTCCTTGGAGATTTGTACCAGTTTTGGTGCGTTTAAAGATATTATTTTCTCAATAATGTATGATTGTATTTAATCTCGGAATTCAAGCAATTTTTTTTAAATTATGTGTTTGTTGCTTACTGTATGACTTGTAGGTTGAATTTTGATCTAAAATAATATCCATCTCTTCGATATCCATGTTGCCTTTCTCGCAAGAAATTTATCTGAATTTGAGATTTTGAGCATCTGTTTAATAATTAGGTTTATTGAATAATTACATCCCTTGCATTTCCAACACATTTATAACGTAGTTGTCCCTTTACAACTTCGGGTAGGTCAAGATTTTTGAATCCTGGTCATAATAGAAGCTGTCTACTAACAGTCTGTGATTAGTTTGCGCAACCTTTTTTCATTAACGTGTATTTTAACTTCAGTTTATTCTATACTCAGTCACAACCTTTTAGTTACAAAGCATCAACCGGAAATCTTAATATATATTGCGATCCTTTGGATGCTGGTATATGAATATGTTGTTGGAAGCAGATTCTATGTGCTTGAAGTAGACTGCGTATTTTTCAAAGTACATAATGAGCCCACTCTCCTTTTTGGCACTTCATACAACATTTGATGTATTTTAACATCCAACACCTTGCTTTTTCTATAACGAGGAACCTACAATATGGCAGTCCTGCACACCGCCTATTTTAATTGATGAAACTTGGCAGCTCGACTACATATTTTTTAGATTATTATCGGTATGATTAAAGTTTGTTTTTACAAAAAAAAACCTACTGAAGTGTTTCCATGATATCTGAATTGAGTTAGGTACAGTCAAAGCATCGTTGAAAAATCGTAACTACTCTTATCTAATCTTATACATACGCAGCCAGTACGGAATCACCCTGGAAAGCAATCGTGTTACTTTTCTTGTCAATACTGATGCTTGCAGCATATCATAGATATGACACATGCATCAAAGCGGCCAGGTCTACTGCGTTGTATTTACGCGCAAAGATGATTCTTCGAAATACTTGGAGTACAGCACATTTTATTTCGGCAAGGTACTTCTCGAATTTACACTGGAGGAAGGATGCGTGGACAATTGGACATATTGTACCAAACGATCCAGATAACATGTTGATGAATTTGTTTTAAATATATGAAAATGTGGATAAAAGAGCTGTGAATAAATGTGTAATATTGGAAAGATCTCCCCAATTGTTGGGTTGTTTTTATAGATCTAATGTCGAACCTCCTATTCTGTATGATCGGTGTTATTCGCATGGGGTCTTCGCAGATATTTTTTTTTCTGCCTTGCCTTATTGTTTCTACAAGGGTGAAGTTACCCATTTCGCACACTTTCTTCCTAATGTCTCGTTTATTTAATTTATATTTTTAAATTTATATTTAATAAACCACCCACTGACGACCACCATTTTCAAAAACAGCAATCAAACCAAAACTCATTTGCCTTTTTCGAAACTTTCACGACAAAACGAAAGGCGAGGCACAGCTCTTTCAAAGCGGGGGATCTCAGCCCGGAAAGTGAAGAAAGAAAACCTTGTGGTCACTTATTACCGTCAAATGGTATCTTTCCGGGTTAGAAAATATGCACATCTTCTCACCGGAATCTGCGACGGATGACGATAATTTTGGAACTTGTCGGAACGAACTTCGCGAGTTATTTATTTGGACATTTTTCTAAATGTGCGAAACCAAACTTTACTTGCTGCGTAGCAACCCCGACTCAAACATGTACGATAGAGTGGGTCATCGTTTATATGGAAAAGTGAAAAATTTAGTGGTATCCCATCAGATCAAAGCTTTTTTGATATCATTTCAGGACCCAAATAAGTGTGCAAAATTTGGGCACGATCGGTTATGTCTACGTTTTGCGCATCGCGATTGAAGTTTGTATGGGGTTTTACATGGGAAAACACACTTGTTTGCATTTCTCTCATAACAAGATCGAATTTTTCTAAAACCGTGTAACCGTTAAAGTGAAAACATAGCCTAGGGTGTACTGAAAAACTTTGTCGAAGACCGCGAAGCGATCTGATGCTTATGAAAAAAGTTATAGCGTTGGCATTGCTTGGTGAAACATCATGATTTTGTTGCTATTGTTATTCCTTTACATGTTAAAACATAAACACATGCATGCGGTTCGTTGGTTATAACTATTTTCACAAGCATCGGATCACTTTGCGGTCTTCAACAAAGTTCTTCAGAACATCCTAGGCTATCAATTTAGAGTATCGGTTAAAAAGTTTCAGACAAACTTTTTCAACTTATGGCTAAAATGCAAAAAAGTATGTTTTCTCATACAAAATCCCATACAAATTTCAATTGCAATGCGCAAAGTGTAGACGCAACCGATCGTGCTCAAATTTTGCACAGATACTCAGGACCCGAAACGGAACCAAAAAAGCTTTGATCTGAGGAAACGCTTCCGATGACCCACACTAATGTACGTGTTAAAATAGCAAAACTCACTGAATCACTATACATTTCTTCAAATATTAGTTTCGAAACGATCGGCCGAATCAAAAACTAAAGGTGTGATTATGAACAATCGTAACTATTTTTATAAGAAAATCAATACATTTTCGTTATGCATGATCCTAAAATTTGCGAAGAAGGGAAAACTTTATTCATAACATACTTAAGCAAAGCTTGTCAATTTAAACCTATTATTTTTCTGCGTTTGTATTGTCACTCTATCACAATTCTATGTCAGACAATTTGTTGTGTTATTCGTGTAACGATCTATGATATTGTTTGGTTGAAAATTTCAAAGCAAGTAAAAATAAAAAGTATTTAAATAAAAATAATTAAATATTTGATGCAAACTAAAATAAATTCCTACCTATACAAAACAAGAAAATCATTCTCTAGAAACTTTATACCTGGCAACAAATCCATACTCATGTTCTTTCGTCTCCTCTTTACGCTACCCAGAGAGCTAAACGCGAGAGAGCGCACGAGCCTACGGATAGAGACCGTACTTTGCGTGTCTCTATATTCTAAGCCCTGCTACGAACCGCACGTAAACTTTTCGCTTTCGAGCCCTACTTAGCAGCGACCGGTGCGGTTCGCTTCTTTGTTCGGGGCTCTACTTAAAATTAAAACGCTTGATTGAGCCCATGAGTGGGCTTGGTCTAAGTGTCCTGAAAGGCTATATGTTCACTCCAAAAATGACTTTTTGATAGAAGGCCCGGAGGGTCGAGTCACATATACCAATCAACTCAGCTCGACGAGTTGAGGTGATGTCTGTGTGTGTGTATGTGTGTGTGTGTATGTGTGTGTGTATGTGTGTATGTGTGTGGACAAAAAAACTCACATCACTTTTTTGAACTAAACCTCAACCGATTTTAATGACCGACGGATCATTTGACGCGGATTCTGGTCCCATTGTTTCCTATTGAAAATGGTTCGGATCGGTCCAGCCGTTCCGGAGTTATGGCCATTTAGGAGTTCCGGATCGGTACCCCAGGAAGGGACCACATATGAAAACGCTACAAACCCATCCATGCGGCACATCAAACTACGGAATTTTCGACAACTTGATGAATGGTAAGCAGAAAAATAGTCTCAGACCATATCTGAACCGGTAGTATCCTGGAACCGGTACCGGGTGTCCCGCAAGAAGTGGCCAAACATAAAAGTGAACTAAACCCATACATGCGACACATCAAATCGCAGCTTTTTCGATAACCTGATGAACTATTAACAGGAAAATAGCCTCAGATCATATTTGAACCGGTAGTGTTCCTGAACCGGTTCCGGGCGTCCCGCCGGAAGTGGACAAATATAAAAATGAAACAACCCCATGCAAGCGACACATCAAATCGCACCCTTTGCGATAACCTGATGAACGGTTAGCAAGAAAATGGTCTCAGGTCACATAAGAAACTACCGGTGTTCCAAAACCGGTTCCGGAGGTCCCGCCAGATGTGGCCAAATATAAAAGTGAACCGAACCCATGCATGCGACACTTCAAATCGCGGCTCCTTAGGCGACCTAATGAATGGTCAGTAAAAAAAAATTTTAGACCGTATTTGAGACAACCGGTGGTTTTCGGGAACCGGTTCCGGGTTCCCTCCGGAAGTGGCCAAATATTATTTTTATTTTGTCTTTAATAACAAGATTTTTAGCTCGAAGCTAGTTCATCTCGGGAACCTTCCCTTCCCTACCGAAGGAAGAACCTACGTTTTGTGAATATGTCGGGAGTGGGATTCGATCCCAGGCCCTTGGCATGATAGTCTTGTGTTCTAACCATCAAACCAGGCCTGCTCCACCGCCAAATATTTAAGTGAACCAAACACATGCATGAGACACATCAAATCGCGGCTCCTTAGGTAACCTGATGAACGGTTAGCAAGAAAATAGTTTCAGACCATATTTGGGACAACCGATGGTGTTCCGAAACCGGTTCCGAGTGTTCGCTAGAAGTGGCTAAATATAAAAGCGAACCAAACCCATGCATGCGACACGTCAAATCGCGGATTTTCCGATAACCTGATGAACGGTAAGCAAGAAAATAGTCTCAGACCACATAAGAAACTACCGGTAGTATTCCAAAACTAGCGTTGGGTGCTTCGTCGGAATTCAACAGAGAGAAAAATTAAAGCAAGCGATAGATATCTTGACAAAACTTAGACGATCTCATCCAATCACACCATTTCAGATTCCTGAGGTGTAATAATGCAGAAGGATGGGTCAACGTTGTATGGGAAAATTAAAATTTAATCGTCATAACTCCGAACAAACTTTTTAAATTCTCTTTCGCGTCTAAAATGACTGCGTAAAATTTTTGTGCGACTGGTTGCTCCTCCACGCAATGTGGTTGAAAGTTGTGAATGGGATTCAGTATGAAAAATTTCAGTTACTTGCATGTTTTTGTCAAATTTTACATGCATCTTGTAGCCAATGATAATAAAATATAGCGTGTGTAGAAGTGTGTAGAAAATACTTTGTCGAAAATCGTTAAGGTATATGTGTTTGTGAAAAAGTTGTATCGTCTTGGTGTTGATCGGCCTCCAGTGATAGTGAAGGAGGTCAAGCTGTCATCTGAGAGGTCTGATATTTTTCAGCTCTGCCTATACGTTGAACATAACGTCGGAATATGTGCCATCAATAAGTTTAAAGTCAATTCAATGATGGCTCTGATAAAATTCTAAGTAAAGTATTCTAATGATTCAGGAACATTTCAGCTCACGTCAACGGAAACGTCATGAGTACATATTCGACGAGAAAGGCACTATCACCACTAGGTGGATCAATCCGGGTTTTTTTCTGAAAGCTTCTCTATACATTCTTTCAGAATTTCTTTTTTTTCGAAATTGATTCAAAAGTTTATCATCACATTCTTCAAGAACTTCTTCCAAAGGTATTTCAAGAATTTATTAAAGAATTTCGCCAGATAATGTTTCGTGGAATCCCTTCAAAAAAATTTTCAAGAGGTTCTTGTAGGAATCTCCATGGGAATATTGTTCCGGGGATATCTTCAGAAAACCGAAATGCAGGGATTCCTTTCCAAAATTTATGTAAGAACTCCTTCTGGGTCTCCAGTTAGCCCAATGGTAAGGCTTTGGTTCACCAATCCCTGAAGGAATTAAGTAATTCCAGTAGATATTTGCGGTGGAACTAAAGGATCAAATCAAAAATAATCCTTATAGGAATTTCTGCAGGAATCCCTAAAGCATTTTTTTTTCAAGCTGTTCATAGAGGAATCTCTGAAAAAAAAATCCGCGGAAGAACTATTGAAGAAAACACTTGCAAAATTTTTGAATCGTTAAATTACAAAAGGGGTCTCTGAAGAAATTTTATTAAGTATTTCTGAAGAAATTTCATAATGTATCCGTGGAGAGATATATCTGAAAGAATGCCTGAGGCAATTTAGAAATCCATTGAGGCTTTCTTGGAAGAATAACTTAAGAAACTCATAGAGAAAAAAAAAATAAAAAAAAATCATAATAAAGTCACTTGAGAATTTTCTGGAAATACTCAGAGTAAACTTTTTTGCGAAAAACATCTGTTTTTGAATGAATGAAAAACATTTAGGAAAACGTCTGCAAATATGTCTGGACAAATCTCTTCCAAAATTTCTGCAGACTATTTTTGGTTCAAATTCTTCCTGAATTAAGGAAATCCTGAAAGAATTATTTGGGTAAATGCACGTAGTTTTTTCTTCAGTCGAGCACTTGACACTGAAGAAGTCTGTAAGTCACAGACGAAATAGGCCTATCTGTCCGAAGATAAGCACAGTAGTAGCATTAAAAGGAATTTGCTCGTCCTTTCTAGTTTTTCTTTAAAAGAGTTATTCATTTTTTATTTTCTTTTGCAAAAGTGAAGTATTAGTGAAGTGTTTTTAAATTAAACTAGAGTCTGAAGTAACAAGTTCTACTAAAAGCTCTAAAGTAATAGTAAAGGAAATGCACGTAGGTTTACAAGGTAGAACTATTCAGGAAGGAATCTCTGTATAAATATATGCAGGCATCTGTGAAGAAAGTCCTGAGGGAATCACTTAAAATCATCATTAAATCGAGTCAAGTATAAGACGCCACAAGACGACCTTACAGTTGAGGTCGAAATACGTATCTGTCAAAGGATGCAAATTTTTATGGAGGTAAGCTCCACAGCGTATTAGACGCCAATCACGTATTATCCTCGATTTTCTTAAGCACCAAACGGTATTATCCTTGATTGTAATCTGTGTTATAAACTTAATACGCCGATTTCGGCGCACTGAAAATAAATCTCGGATTTACAAAAACTTGCTGCACGCGGAATAAACTGACTCGCATGCTACGCAATCTTGTTGGGAAACGCAAACAGTAGGAAAAAGCAAAAAATGTTCAAGTAGCTGAAGTCTATGAAGTCCTCCAGAAAATATCCCTCAGCGACGGATTCATCCGGGAATTCTTCCGGAAATTACCTTAGAAATTCCTCCAGAAATCTCTTCCCTGTAGAAATTCATAGAGAATTTCTGAGGGAACTTTTTAAAGAACTTATGGAGGAAATTCTAAAGGAATCTCTGAAAGAATTTCTGGGGAAATTCCTGGAGAAATATCTGTGAGAATTCCTGGAGAAATCCATGGAAAAATTCCCGGATTAACCTCTGGAGGAGCTTCTGGAGAAATCACTCGAGGAATTTCTGTAGAAATTCATAGAGACATTTCTAGAAGAATTAATGGAAGAAATCCTGGAGGATTTTCTGTAGAAACTCCTGGAGGAATTTATGGAGGAATTTCTGGAGGGGTTTCTGAAGGAAATTCGTGAAGAATTTCTGGCGGAATGTCTGGAGGAATGCATAGAATATTCTCTGTATGAATTTCTGATGGAATTTCTGGAGGTACTCCTGGAGGAATTTCTGTGGGAATTTCTGGAGAAGTCCATGAGTGAATTCCCGGATTAACCTCTGGGGAAACTACTGGATAAATTCCTCGAAAAATTTCTGTAGATATTCCTTGTGAAGTTTCTGGAGAATTTCATGGAGGAATTCCTGGAAAAATTTCTTGGGGAATTACTGAAGATATTTCAGAAAGAACTCCTATAGGAGTTTTTACGGGAATTTCTAAAGAAAATCCTGGAGGAGTTTTTAGAAGACTTTCTGGAAGAATTTATTGACAAATTTTTGGATGAATTTTTGAAGAAATTTCGTTAGGAATTGCCGAAGAAAGTTCAAGAGGAATTTTCAGGAAAATTCCCATAGGAATCCATGGGAAAAATCTCGGAGAAATCTCTGGCTATTCTGACAGGGATTCCTCCAAAAAATCTTGAAAGAATTCCTAAAGAAATTTCCGCAAAAAATCCAGAGGAATTTCTGGAGGAGCTCCTGATGAAATTTCTGGGGGAATTCCTAGAGGAATCTATGGGAGAATTCCTGGAGGAACCTCTGGTGAATCTCCTGGAGAAATTTCCTCAGGATTTTTTTAAAGGGACCCCTGGAGCAATTTTTGGAGAAAGTTCTAAAGCAAGTCCTGAAGGAATTTCTGAAGTTATTCCATAAAGAATATCTAGAAAATTTTCTGGTGGAATTGCTGGAAGAAATCCTGGAGAATTTTTCATATGACTCCTATAGGAATTTCTACAGGATTTTCCGGAGGAGTTGCTGGAAAATAATTGGAAGATTTTCTGATGGAAAACCTGGGGAAATTTCTGGAAGAATTCCCTGAAGAATCCATGGGAGAGTTCCAGGAACAATCTCTGGATGTACTACTTCAGAAATTGCTCGAGGAATATTCAGACGAATTCATGTAGGAACTCCTGTAGGAATTTCTGGAGGGATTTCAGGTGGAGTTTCTGGAGGAATTCTTGGAGGAATTTCTTTAGGAAATCCTGGAGGAACTTCTTTAGGAAGTCCTGGAGGAATTCCCGAAGAAATTCTCAGAGGAATTTCTGGAGGAATTCCTGGAGGAAATCCTAGAGAAATTTATGGAGGAATTCAAGCGAGATTTTTTGCAGGATTTTCCGGAGAAATTTTTGGAGGTATTTCCGAAAAAATTACCGTACAAATTCCTGGAATTATTCGCGTAGGAATTCCTAGAGGAATTCACGTAGGAATTCTTGGAGGAATTCTCAAATATATTCCCTGAGAAATTCTCTCGTGTCTTTTTGTATGAATTCCTGGAGAAGCTTTCTTAGGAGTTCCCGGTGGAATCCTCATATGAATTCCAGCTGCAATACTCATAAGAATTTTCAGAGTAATTTGCGGTGGAATTTTCCTAGAAATTATTCTCGTAGGAATTCCCGGAAAAATTCTCATTGGAATTACCGGAGAACTTCGTAAAGGAAATCCCTGAAAAATTTCTTTTGGAATTCTCGGAGGAACTTCCCTTGGATTTACTGGATGAACTTTCTTTGAATTTTGGGGCAATGTGCCTTGATCATCCTGGCGGAGTTTTTCTTGGACTTCATCGTTGAACTCCCGAAGAGATTTCCTTTGGATTCACCGGAATTACTCTCATAGGAATACCCGGAGAAATTATAGAAATTATCGTACGACTATGTAGGAATTCCCTGAAGAATCGTCGTCGGAATTCCAGGAGAAATATCAGTTGAAAATTTTGGAGGAATACTCGCAGAAATTTCTTTGGAATCCCCGGGAGAATTTCCCTTGATAGATCTGGACGAAATTCCCCTAGAATTTTAAGAGGGGGAATTACTGGATGAACTTCTTTTTGAACTTCCGAAGTAATTTGCCTTGGGCATGCCGGCGAAGTTTGCCTTGGAATTCTTCCTTGAATTCCCGAAAGAATTTTCTTTATATTCCCAGGCATAATTCTCGTAGGAATTCCCCTTGGAACTGCTGGATGAACTTCTTTTTGAATTTCCGGAGTAGTTTGTCTTGAACATCCCTGGGAAGTTAGCCTTGGAATTCTTCCTTGAATTTCCGAAGAAATTTCTTCTGAACTCCAGATATTTTTCCATAAATAAAGATTTGAAGAAATGAATAAAAAAAACCTAGTAAAAATGCTTGAATAATGCTGAATCTTCGAGGGATTTTTTAAAAAACTTCATGGTTGAATTTTCGAAGCAATCCATACCACATTGAAAAAAAAAATTGAGAATATTCTGGAAGAGTTCTGTTCGAAAAATCTGAACAATCCCTGCAGTAATTTCATAGGAGTCACAGAAAAAAGAAATGCTAAATGCATCCATAGAGAAAAAATTAGAAAAAAAATCCTATTTTTTCAATGTTGGAGGAAATTTTGAACAAGTTTTCGAAGGCATCCTTCGAGAAATTTCTGTAGAAATTTTGGGAAGATTTTTGGAAAATCCCCACAAGAACCTGGGAAATGTATCACTGTATCCTGACCAAATACTTCAAGGATCACTTCTTAAGAAATGCTGGGGTGAATTTATGAAAGAATTTGGGGGAGTTTGGAAACCCTAACAAAAACATCTGAATACATCCTTGGGATTTTCAATTTTGACAAAATTCATGATATAATTCTTGAGGGATCTCTTGGGAAATCATTTGAAAAGTTTTCGAAACAGGCTTTCTAACCAAATCTAGGAAAGAATTGCTGAAGAAATCCGTGGAAGGTTTTCTAATTCAATCGCTGGAAAAGTTTCTAGAGGAATCTCTACAGGAATTTCCGAAGGGAACTCTGAAGAAAGTTTCGGAAGATTATTCTCCTGGTGGATTTCCTAAAATAACCTTTCAAGATATTTCTGATTCCCCACGGGGCTTTCTCAAGTGAATTCAGAACTAATTTCTGAAGCAAACTCTGGACGAATTCTTTAAAAAACTTCAGAAGGATTTTTAACTTTCATTGGGAAAAGTTTCGAGGAATCCATGAGAGATATTCTAATGGTTCTATAGACAACAAAATATTAAGGAATATTTAGGGTAATAGCTTTAAAAAAATCTCTTGAGGTTTTCTAGATGTGGAGGTATGTGTAAAGAAATCCAAAAAAAAAAGCGTCGAGAAAATTCTGATGGAATTTCTAAAATATCTCCTGTCCTTGTACGATTCCCAGACAACCAAGCATCGCATAAGGATGCACGCTGTACATCGTATAAAGTACTATTTTAAGTCACTATCGCATATGTGTGCGGCTAAGGGACAATTTTCATCGCATATGATGTTATTTTTTGAACTTACTGCGATGTATCTGGTAAAATCATATAAGAGTGCAAATTAACTTTCATAATGCATGACTACATCGTAGTAGACGATATTCCGATGTTTTGTTGCGACAAACTTTGCCTATTCGCAAAAGCGTGCGAATGAACTCGCAAAGTGTCAAATGAATTCGCATAATTGCGTACTACGATGATTATACGACTTCGCTTGGTGCATTTCTAATTATGTCAGTTTAACTCGCATTGGTGTACAAACTAAATCGCATAAAAGTTAAAATAAACTCGTTCAAATGTACATACAAACTCGCATAAGCTAGAATCGTTAACGTTGGCATATTGCGATGTGATATGTGATAATAATGAAAAAGCTGCTGTTGGAGTGCCAAAAAGCTAAAAGAAAGTGAAAAGTCATCATTATGATTACAAAACAAGTTACAAAGTCATCATTTTTGTTTTGTTGACTTTATAATTAACAATGAGTGGTGCTAGCAAGAGGGGAGTTGTGGTAACTGTGCGGGAAATCATGCTACATCATTTTGATTTCCAAAGAGCCTGCCGAACACGTACAGCGCACGTTAATCTCGCTTAGTGAATTGAAAATTACATATGAACAACAATAACATATATGGTCTCTTTATGGTGAGAACAATAACAATTTTTGAATTCAAAGTATCCGTTGGTGTCATAGCTATGTTTTCCATGAAGAATGTTTGCCTTAAAAATAAAAAAAAATAAAAAAAAATATAGCTGTAGGTCTCACTTGCCCCGGATTCTCACTTGCCCCGGGGTACCTTAATTCTGGATAAATTTCCGGTGAAATCCCTAAAGTAACTCCTGGAAAAAAAATCTGATGAATTCAAATATTCTGAAAGAATCTCTGGACGACTTTTTGAAGGATCCCATGGAGAAGTTTCTGAAATAACCCATGCATCATTTATTAAATTTCTTGAATAAACGGGAAGAATTATTTATAAAATACTAGGGGATTCCCTAGTGGATATTTAGATTTCATAATTTTTTAAATAATCCCAGAAACAAGATTTTCAAATTCAACCTTCAAGGATTCGTCCAAAACTTTTGAACGAAAAAAAAAAACAAAAAGACGACACACCCTAATCCAATATAATGCAATCTGTGGAATTCCGGGAGCTTGACTCGGAAAAAAGTTTCTCCACTAAGCTGACAAGCTGATGGCTGTTATGATCGTAAATCACCACCACGGCGGGATTCATCTCCTTTGTTGCAACCTTCAACACAACATTGATTGCTGCAGCCATTGCCTGCGAATGCTCCCCAACAATCAGCAGAATTTTTGAATTGCTCTAGTTTTCTTGTCACTGCTGTGGAACTAATTCTCCGTAACTCTGTATTCACGGGGTGAATAACCTGATTTTTTTTATCATATCTCGAAGCAAATCGAGGGAATTGACACGGTTTGGTGACCTCGCAAAGACCTGGCAAATCAGCAAAATGATAGATCCTGACCCGCCCGATAGCAAATGCTCCAAATTAGCTGACAATTTTTTAATAACCCTTTTTTTTCGGGTGGTGGTCGTCAAAGAGCGAGCTTCGTCACAGTCAATTTCAATTTTAATTACCAGCATATGACATCGTCGTCATCGGTGAAAATGTGAGCAATCTGCCAATGAGTAAGCACAAATTGTCCCAAACAGCACTTTGGGCCGAACGGGTAATTATCACATGATCGAACACGGAGAAATTATGCACATTTTCCGTTTTATTCAAATTAATCGAAGGAGTGTGCTCGGCTGCTCGACTGCGCCCGAAGTCCCGAAGTGTGGGGTGCATAAATTAAGATCGCTTTTTTCTGTGAGATTCAGATTGGATGATAAGATTTTTTTTTTGTCAAGCACCCAAACAGGCGAGGGTGAGTACCTGATGTGTTTTTTTTTGGCGAACGATGAATTGTTTCAATCATGAATGCATATTTTTATGATGCATAACATACCCACTACACACAGTCGGAAAACACGCGGGCGGGTGTCAAGATGCGGGTTACATGCATCGTAAAAAAGGAGTCATTCACGGGCTAATGAGCAATGTTGGGCTCTGTGGCCCTCTCGAAGTGCACTGTGTCAGAAGAGTCATCTTCAGCGAGATCACACCATCATCAATGGGTTCATAAACATAAGGGTGCTCTCTAAGAGCAGTAGCAGTATAGTACTGCGGTGGGAGATTTTACACGCAATCAAACTCGAGTGGGTGATGATGATGAGAAATTCAAGCAGGAAGTGGAAGAGGGTGACCCACTTGGTGGTACGTCATTTATGGTGATGTTTTATTAAATTAAGGAATTTAATATGATGTTTCTGTGATCGTATCTGTTTTTCAATGAAAAGTGTAAAAAGAATGTACACTCTACAACATTTGGTCGTACGAACATTTAATCGAAATACAGGTTATTACTCAATTGACATCAACCCCAGACAAGAAGACAAGAAGATAAGAAGACAAGAAGACAAGAAGACAAGAAGACAAGAAGACAAGAAGACAAGAAGACAAGAAGACAAGAAGACAAGAAGACAAGAAGACAAGAAGACAAGAAGACAAGAAGACAAGAAGACAAGAAGACAAGAAGACAAGAAGACAAGAAGACAAGAAGACAAGAAGACAAGAAGACAAGAAGACAAGAAGACAAGAAGACAAGAAGACAAGAAGACAAGAAGACAAGAAGACAAGAAGACAAGAAGACAAGAAGACAAGAAGACAAGAAGACAAGAAGACAAGAAGACAAGAAGACAAGAAGACAAGAAGACAAGAAGACAAGAAGACAAGAAGACAAGAAGACAAGAAGACAAGAAGACAAGAAGACAAGAAGACAAGAAGACAAGAAGACAAGAAGACAAGAAGACAAGAAGACAAGAAGACAAGAAGACAAGAAGACAAGAAGACAAGAAGACAAGAAGACAAGAAGACAAGAAGACAAGAAGACAAGAAGACAAGAAGACAAGAAGACAAGAAGACAAGAAGACAAGAAGACAAGAAGACAAGAAGACAAGAAGACAAGAAGACAAGAAGACAAGAAGACAAGAAGACAAGAAGACAAGAAGACAAGAAGACAAGAAGACAAGAAGACAAGAAGACAAGAAGACAAGAAGACAAGAAGACAAGAAGACAAGAAGACAAGAAGACAAGAAGACAAGAAGACAAGAAGACAAGAAGACAAGAAGACAAGAAGACAAGAAGACAAGAAGACAAGAAGACAAGAAGACAAGAAGACAAGAAGACAAGAAGACAAGAAGACAAGAAGACAAGAAGACAAGAAGACAAGAAGACAAGAAGACAAGAAGACAAGAAGACAAGAAGACAAGAAGACAAGAAGACAAGAAGACAAGAAGACAAGAAGACAAGAAGACAAGAAGACAAGAAGACAAGAAGACAAGAAGACAAGAAGACAAGAAGACAAGAAGACAAGAAGACAAGAAGACAAGAAGACAAGAAGACAAGAAGACAAGAAGACAAGAAGACAAGAAGACAAGAAGACAAGAAGACAAGAAGACAAGAAGACAAGAAGACAAGAAGACAAGAAGACAAGAAGACAAGAAGACAAGAAGACAAGAAGACAAGAAGACAAGAAGACAAGAAGACAAGAAGACAAGAAGACAAGAAGACAAGAAGACAAGAAGACAAGAAGACAAGAAGACAAGAAGACAAGAAGACAAGAAGACAAGAAGACAAGAAGACAAGAAGACAAGAAGACAAGAAGACAAGAAGACAAGAAGACAAGAAGACAAGAAGACAAGAAGACAAGAAGACAAGAAGACAAGAAGACAAGAAGACAAGAAGACAAGAAGACAAGAAGACAAGAAGACAAGAAGACAAGAAGACAAGAAGACAAGAAGACAAGAAGACAAGAAGACAAGAAGACAAGAAGACAAGAAGACAAGAAGACAAGAAGACAAGAAGACAAGAAGACAAGAAGACAAGAAGACAAGAAGACAAGAAGACAAGAAGACAAGAAGACAAGAAGACAAGAAGACAAGAAGACAAGAAGACAAGAAGACAAGAAGACAAGAAGACAAGAAGACAAGAAGACAAGAAGACAAGAAGACAAGAAGACAAGAAGACAAGAAGACAAGAAGACAAGAAGACAAGAAGACAAGAAGACAAGAAGACAAGAAGACAAGAAGACAAGAAGACAAGAAGACAAGAAGACAAGAAGACAAGAAGACAAGAAGACAAGAAGACAAGAAGACAAGAAGACAAGAAGACAAGAAGACAAGAAGACAAGAAGACAAGAAGACAAGAAGACAAGAAGACAAGAAGACAAGAAGACAAGAAGACAAGAAGACAAGAAGACAAGAAGACAAGAAGACAAGAAGACAAGAAGACAAGAAGACAAGAAGACAAGAAGACAAGAAGACAAGAAGACAAGAAGACAAGAAGACAAGAAGACAAGAAGACAAGAAGACAAGAAGACAAGAAGACAAGAAGACAAGAAGACAAGAAGACAAGAAGACAAGAAGACAAGAAGACAAGAAGACAAGAAGACAAGAAGACAAGAAGACAAGAAGACAAGAAGACAAGAAGACAAGAAGACAAGAAGACAAGAAGACAAGAAGACAAGAAGACAAGAAGACAAGAAGACAAGAAGACAAGAAGACAAGAAGACAAGAAGACAAGAAGACAAGAAGACAAGAAGACAAGAAGACAAGAAGACAAGAAGACAAGAAGACAAGAAGACAAGAAGACAAGAAGACAAGAAGACAAGAAGACAAGAAGACAAGAAGACAAGAAGACAAGAAGACAAGAAGACAAGAAGACAAGAAGACAAGAAGACAAGAAGACAAGTCTCTGACGTCTTTCGGACGTCATTCTGACGTCTTTCGGACGTCATTCTGACGTCTTTCGGACGTCATTCTGAGGTCTTTCGGACGTCATTCTGTCGTCTTTCGGACGTCATTCTGACGTCTTTCGGACGTCATTCTGACGTCATTCTGACGTCTTTCGGACGACATTCTGACGTCTTTCGGACGTCATTCTGACGTCCTTCGGACGTCATTCTGACGTCTTTCGGACGTCATTCTGACGTCTTTCGGACGTCATTCTGACGTCTTTCGGACGTCATTCTGACGTCTTTCGGACGTCATTCTGACGTCTTTCGGACGTCATTCTGACGTCTTTCGGACGTCATTCTGACGTCATTCGGACGTCATTCTGACGTCTTTCGGACGTCATTCTGACGTCTTTCGGACGTCATTCTGACGTCTTTCGGACGTCATTCTGACGTCTTTCGGACGTCATTCTGACGTCTTTCGGACGTCATTCTGACGTCTTTCGGACGTCATTCTGACGTCTTTCGGACGTCATTCTGACGTCTTTCGGACGTCATTCTGACGTCTTTCGGACGTCATTCTGACGTCTTTCGGACGTCATTCTGACGTCTTTCGGACGTCATTCTGACGTCTTTCGGACGTCATTCTGACGTCTTTCGGACGTCATTCTGACGTCTTTCGGACGTCATTCGGACGTCATTCTGACGTCTTTCGGACGTCATTCTGACGTCTTTCGGACGTCATTCTGACGTCTTTCGGACGTCATTCTGACGTCTTTCGGACGTCATTCTGACGTCTTTCGGACGTCATTCTGACGTCTTTCGGACGTCATTCTGACGTCTTTCGGACGTCATTCTGACGTCTTTCGGACGTCATTCTGACGTCTTTCGGACGTCATTCTGACGTCTTTCGGACGTCATTCTGACGTCTTTCGGACGTCATTCTGACGTCTTTCGGACGTCATTCTGACGTCTTTCGGACGTCATTCTGACGTCTTTCGGACGTCATTCTGACGTCTTTCGGACGTCATTCTTAAGTCTTTCGGACGTTATTCTGGCGTCTTTCGGACGTCATTCTGACGTCTTTCGGACGTCATTCTGACGTCTTTCGGACGTCATTCTGACGTCTTTCGGACGTCATTCAGACGTCTTTCGGACGTTATTCTGACATCATTCTGACGTCTTTCGGACGTCTTTCGGACGTCTTACGGGCGTCTTTCGGACGTGTTTCAGGCATCTTTCGAGCGTCTTTCGGGCGTCTTTCGGACGTCTTTCTGACGTCTTTTGGACGTCATTCTGACGTCTGTAGGACGTTTTGCGGACGTCTTTCGGACGTCTTTCGGGCGTCTTTCGGGCGTCTTTCGAGCGTCTTTCGGGCGTATTTCGGGCGTCTTTCGGGCGTTTTTCGGGCGTCTTTCGGACGTCTTTCGGACGTCTTTCGGACGTCTTTTGGACGTCATTCTGACGTCTTTCGGACGTCATTCTGGCGTCTTTCGGACGTCTTCGTACGTCATTCTTACGTCTTTCGGACGTCTTTCAGACGTATTTTTGACGTCTTTCGGACGTATTTTTGACGTCTTTCGGACGTCATTCTGACGTCTTTCGGACGTCATTCTGACGTCTTTCGTTCGTTATTCTGACGTCTTTCGGACGTCATTCTGACGTCTTTTGGAGGTCTTTTGGACGTATTTTTGACGTCTTTCGGACGTCTTTCGGACGTCATTCTGACGGCTTTCGGACGTCATTCTGACGTCTTTCGGACGTCATTCTGAAGTCTTTCGGACGTCATTCTGACGTATTTTTGACGTCTTTCGGACGTATTTTTGACGTCTTTCGGACGTCATTCTTACGTCTTTCGGACGTCTTTCAGACGTATTTTTGACGTCTTTCGGACGTATTTTTGACGTTTTTCGGACGTCATTCTGACGTCTTTCGGACGTCATTCTGACGTCTTTCGGACGTCATTCTGACGTCTTTCGTTCGTTATTCTGACGTCTTTCGGACGTCATTCTGACGTCTTTCGGAGGTCTTTTGGACGTATTTTTGACGTCTTTCGGACGTCTTTCGGACGTCTTTCTGACGTCTTTCGGACGTCATTCTGAAGTCTTTCGGACGTCATTCTGACGTCTTCCAGACGTCATTCTGACGTCTTTCGGACGTCTTTCGGACGTCATTCTGACGTCATTCTGACGTCTTTCGGTCATTCTGTCGTCTGTTGGACATGTTTCGGTCGTCATTCTGGCGAGTTTCGGACATTATCTAGTCGTGTTTCGGACGTCATTCTGACGCCTTTCGGACGTCACTCTAACGTCTGTCGGACGTCATTCTGACGTCTGTAGAACGTCATTCTGACGTCTGTAGGGCGTCATTCTGACGTCTGTAGGACGTCATCCTGACGTCTTCCATGCGTCATTCTGACGTCTTTCGGACGTCATTTTGTCACAAGTCGTTTTTTTTTTCGCTGGTTCGCAGGTCAATCCCCTACTATCTGGAGCACCATAGTGCACAGTTGACCTTAGAGTCCTTACCAGGTACTCGGGCGTCAATCAGTCTTGCCTTACATAGAGATCCGACACGGTTGTGATCCGCTCGTCCTGGATACGCGGAGGTAGGGATAGAGGACAGAGCCTAATGGATCTCAATAGGAACTAAGTCTCGCGGAATTCTCGCGAAACCCTTACCGAACCATCCATTCGACATATTAGGTTCCAAGTATTGACCACTGTTTTTTAACGTGGAGAAGGATTTAGTAAGAAGTATTATAGTGTAATTCACGGCAGATTTTCTAATAGCTCCCTCACACTTAATTGAAATTGCCGGAATATCATCACTTTTTCAAACTTTTGCCGAGATACGCACAGCCGAGCAATCAACAAACAACTATTTTGCTTATGTTATACGATTCTGATCATGAAGGTTCTGAAGCAGGACATCAGCCGCTATCATTCAAACTGAGCCAGTTCACCGAAAAAAAAAAATAAGTCATCACCAGTGCATAACAAACAACAATCATAATTTAGGATCGCCCTTTTCCATCGTCCATTCATGCGGCGTGCGCAGGAATTCCACTTTGTTAACATAATTTATTCGGTGTCATTTGTTTATATTCCTGCTGCAATTGAACCCCCGAAACGGCGCACGGCGGTGGCACCAACATCGAGCGAACTGACAAACCATTCATTGGGTGTGCATTTTTAATCGCTTTCACTTATTAAAAAAAAAACTATTACGCCTCAGGCTTAGAAATGCGACGAGCCGCGATGGAAAAATCATTAGGACTCGTCGCTTCCTTTAATGCCTTGTTCATACATGCCAGGGTAGCCGGCAAGTAATGATGATGACGATGTTCCTCATTTCCACTTTCGAGTCCCGGAACCACATATGGATCGCGCCAACCAACAACCACTGCCGCCGTAGGCGCAATCGATCATAATCAGTCGGGAGAAATTAAAATTAAACGAATGTGTACGGTTTACCAAAACGATTAAAATCCTCCCGAATGTCCCGGCAGTCGCGTCGGAGTCACATCCACATATATCTGCCAAAGCAAAGAAGGGGACAGTGGCGATGGCAAACGCTTTCCAAACAACAAACGCAATTAAAAACGCATATTTTCGAACAAATGGGCGAAACAATGCCCATCCGTTGACCGTCGACTCGAGTTGTCCATACTCGCGCGAACAGCCATACCCATACCCACCACGTGTGATATTGGAGAAGATTATTATCGGTCAGCCGTGGCATTCTTTCGGGTCCATTATATCCTTTCAGCGGAAAATAGCGCCGCCTCGGGGGCACCCACGGCTGGCTGGCTGCTCCCGAATAGGACTCCTGTTTGCGGTCAGCGATGTGTGAAATTATGAAATTTTATTGCCATTCCTTTTGGGGCAGTGGAGGTGAAGCAACGCTGCTGGATGGAGGCTCGTCGTCGTACCGAGTGCGTGATGGCATTGACTAAAAGGTGGATCCCTCTGGGATGAGACAACTCAAATGGGGGAGAACACGCTAATCCTGTCATAAATCGTTTTCTGGACGCGGGACTGAATGCCAATGTCCAGTGAATCAAAGCTTGATCCCAGTAGTGGTCTGTCATATTCGAGTGCGTTTGTATTCATGTACTTCTGTTTGCCTCAGAAGTGAATTCACCCGGATGAAATTCTCCTTGCGCACTCTTATTTTTATGCACTTTTAGAACTTTGGGAGATTGCTTAGCAGTCTTGGTGGGAATTAAAAACGAGGGAATTGAAAACAAGCAAATTGAGTGATGCAGTACTTTGACGGCCATGATTGAATTCGATTCCTCGCGAGTGTTTCCCTGCCGTTAATGACAGACTTGTTAGAAACCCAAGATGGCCGCCAAAATGGCCGACTTTGGCACCTACTCACGATTTCGAGGATACAAATCTCTTCGTAAACAAAACCTGCGCACCTGATCTTTTTATTTTAAGCTTCTTACAAGTGAGCAAGAACAGAATAATAAAATGCACTGTTGTGTGAAGCTTGCTTCTTGAGATTTGTGCGTTTAAAGTTCTGATGCGCTGTTGAAGCGGGATTTCAAGACGTTTGTTTTTAAATATTTCCCGACGCTTCGATCCGTTTAGGATCTTTCTCAAGAGTTCGAGTTGTTACTGTTTTTTCGTCAAGATTGGTTTTGCATAACATGAAATTTTCATATGAAAAAATTGTCTATTTTTCGACTTGGTCGAAAGGTTTATACACTTTTTTAATGCCCTGAGTAAAGGGCGGTTTCAGGGGCGTCCCAAGGAGTTTCAGCAAAGTATCAAGAGATATCAGGGGCGTTTCAAGGAGGTCCTAGGAGCGCTAAGAAACGTTTAAGGAGGTTTTACGCTCCTATGAGGAAGCCTCAGGAGGTTCCAGAAAAGTTCTAGCGGGTCCCAGGGGCGTTGACCCCCGAGCAGATGCATCGTCGACCACTTTCAGCCACGGAAACACCACTCTCATGACGCCAAGCGAGTCTCAGGGGCCATCTAGGCATCTCAATGGCATTCCAGGGAGTCGCAGAAGCGTTTTAGGGAATCTAAGATGAGTTTCAGACGATCCAAAGGGGTTACAAGGGGATATGTGGAGGTCTTGGGGTCGTTTTAGGGGGTCTCAGGGGCTTCCAGGGGGTTTCAACCAGTGCACAATGGTCCGAACCCACGTTTTAGCAGGAAAAAAATCCTGTCTCTGGTAAAGTTCATTTTAGGCGTTTGGTGTCTTCAGAGAAGTTGTTTACATTTGTTTGTTGCATCTTTTACAAAAAAAAGAGGGTGATCCTCGCCTTAAATCAAATCAGGAATGGAACTTTTTAAATTTAATTCGATCGTTCTTCAGCAAAGTTGTAGGAAATGCTATGTCGAACAACTTTGTTGAAAACACCTCTTATCTAGCTCTTAATTTGGACGAGAAATTTGTTTGTTTTGATAAATTGAACAACTCTTTCATAGACGTCAAAACTCCACGGCCTACTATTTTTGAGTTATTGACAGATTAAGTTAATTCTGAACAAATGCTCCTCAAAAACATAAATAATGCTTTTCTCATAATAAGGTACGTTACTACATTCTCACGGACCATTTCAGAGAGATTTTGGAAGCATTTTCATAGACCCCTTCACAAAAACCCTTGGAACCCCTTGAAACGCTACTGATATGCCTTAAAAGGCTCGTGAAACTTCTATGATCCCATTGAAATGCTCTTGGAACTCCTCTGAAACTCCCTTGAAATAAATACCCCTAAAACCCCTTGGAAGGCCGCTAAAAGGCTCCAGAAACTTACTGAAACGCACCTAAAATGCTATTAATCGCAACCAAAACCTCTATGATTGCTCTTGAAACGTTTCTGAACCCTCCTAAACGTCTTTGAAATATCTCAGAACCTCTGAAACCTTTCTTGCTACTCCCTTTAGAGGCTACTAAGAAACCCTCCCTGAATCGCCCTTAAAGCCCCGTGAAACGTCCCTGAAATCCCCGTAATCCCATGAAAGCACCAACGAATCCTGACGGAATGCTCTCCCAAAGCGCCTCTGAAGTTCCTTGGAACCTCCTTTTTTGAGCTCCCTGTGAACTTCTTAGAACCTCCTTGGCCTCATCCCAAATGCCCAGGAGCAAGCCCTGTTCTCGCGAGCCAGCATCCCTCATTACGGCCCTGACTTAATATATGCATGAAAATTCCCTCTTTATTCCTTTTTAATTTGTGCATCGCTATGGGAATGTGCATTGTTCTATGGGACAACTATGCTGCACACGAAAGAGTCAATCCCAAGTAACAATTCCATTGCCGATTATGTTTGATTGATTTTTATTAGGGTTTTATTACAGAAATAATTAAAACTCACAGTTTTATTACACTCAAACCTCCATTTAGGTCGAATCGAATTACGTAAAATCTATTTAGGTCCCTCCACCGCCGTGGAAGACGAACGGGCGGCGGATTTTTTCTGATGATGACCGAAAAAATAAAAAAGTAGGTTGAAACGTTAAATGGTTTTTTAAATGACATTAAACAAACCAATTAAAACCAACAAACAAAAAAAAGTCCCTCCATTTAGGTAACGTTACCTAAATGGAATCTGATTGTGTTCAGAGCAGTTGGAGTATTTTAGATTAGGGATAAGGTTGGTTAAAGGGAATTAAGTTGCAAGTGAAGTTAATGGAAGTTCAAGGCGTGCTCGGGGCGGAGCAATGAGGTGGGATGGGGATATTTTGGGGCTGTTTAAGGCTTCCTGAGAACTCTCTTGAAAATAAGTCATCGAATCTACATGCATAACTTGTGTGCTTATGATTGAATGAAAGTCATGCTAAGAAAGCCTCATGCAACTGATGTGCTGACAAGTGGTAAGTTCAATATTTGTTTAAGAATGTTTAAGAGCTTCCTTGAGTATAGGTCATCGGATCTACAATGATAAACAGTCTGGAACGTCTTGAATCTCTTCTGAAACCACCTGAAACGTTTAAGAAACGCATTAAAGCACCGCTGAAATCTCCCTGAAGCTTAGAGCGGTGAAACCCGTCAAAAATCCTCTGAAGCTTCTTAAAACGTCCTCGAAATCCCCCTCAAACTCCCTCGGACCCCAAGTAACATTTAACATTTAACATTTATTTATTTGTCAACAGGTAAAAATACAGACCCAAATGACACAGCTATTCTAACATAACTTAATTAACTAACATAAAATTTGCTTAAATCTATGCTTAATCACTACACGAGAAACATTGAAATCAAAAACAGCAAAACAAGTATTAAAAACACGGCACATACTCTGCATCGACTCATTTATAATGTAATTGGCTCTGGCATGGCGAATGGATAGAAAAGAATAGGAACGAAGAGACCGACTTGGAATGTGGATTCCAATCTGACCAAGCAACGAAGAGCAGTCGATCTGATTTTGAAGAAGGTCGGATATGAAGCAGGCTTTAGCAACGTTCCTTCTATCATGCAGAAGCTCCAAGTTTATGAGTTTGCAACGACTTGGATAACTTGGCAGATTTAAGGGGTTTTGCCAAGCGAGAAAACGCAAAGCAAAGCGAATAAACTTTCGTTGCACCGCCTCGATACGCTGTACTTCGTTTTGATAAAACGGAGCCCAAACTACAGAGCAATACTCGAGCAACGGTCTAACAAGTGCGCAATACAACGACTTTAGGCAATAAACATCTTTGCAGTTTTTAGCAAAACGGAATATAAAACCTTATTGTGAAGACGCCTTGGAAACCATATAGGCGACATGGTCCTTGAAAGTCAACTGAGAATCCATCAAGACACCCAGATCTTTGACGGTAGACTCTCGTTTTAGATGAGTGTGATTTAGACAATAATCGTAATGAATTAGAGATTTTTTCCGACCAAATGAAATTATCGAGCATTTGAACCCATTTAGGACCATGCGATTGGCATGGCACCAGTTAGCGAAAGTTGCGAATTGCTGCTGCAAGAAATCTGCATCATGTTGGCCCTTGATAATGTGGTACAGTTTTAGGTCATCCGCGTATGACAGTTTGAAGAAGTCTAGTACATAATTCACGTCGTTCATGTACAAAAGGAATAAAAAGGGTCCAAGATGGCTGCCCTGAGGGACACCTGAGGAAACTGCAAACGGAGATGAAGCGTGATTTCCAATTTTGACAGACATTGTGCGACCAGTGAGGTATGAGTATAACCAAGACAGCAAACTATTACCGATACCCAACTTACGGAATTTGGCGAGAGCGACATCGTGGTTCATCTTGTCGAATGCTGCTGATAAATTGCATCTACTTGGTGACCTTTCTCCATTTTGCGTATAATGAAAGAAGTAAACGTTGTCAAATAAGTGGTTGTTGATCGCTTAGACATAAATCCGTGCTGTTCTGGAGCTATGTAAGAGCCGCAGGTCTGAACCAGATGCTCAAGAACAATGCTTTCAAACAGCTTGGAGGTAGCACTCAGGGCAGCGATTTCTCGGTAGTTAGAAACTGTTCGTCTGCATCCTTTTTTATGAACCGGAAACACAAAAGAATCCTTCCAGCAACAGGGAAATACGCCGGTAGTCAAGGAAAGATTGAATACAGTTGAAAGCGGTATGGCCAACGAATTCGCACACTGTTTGAGTACCAGTGACGGTATGCAGTCGGGACCATATCCACTTGAAGATTTCAAATCCTTAAGCCCTGAAACAACCATATCAGGGCTTACAATAAGTCCCAGTCCAGTGTAGGAAACGAGAGGTACATGTTCAGTAGCAGAAGCAATGTCCGAATCATCTAAAGCTTCGTCGGTAAAAACACTGCTGAATTGTGACCGAAACATTTCAGCGACTTCTGTTGTTGAATTGGCCTCAAGTTCACCATTCGTCATGGTCGTTGGTAAACCGGTTTGCTTGCGCTGGTCATTAACGTAATGCCAGAAACTCTTGGGATCGGATCTAAGGCGACTTTGAATTTGAACAAGGTGGGAAAGATACAGCTGCTTGTTAAGTCTTGAATATTGCTCGTTGATGGTCGGATAAGCGATCCTTGTTGCGTCTGTGTGGTACCTGCTATGCCTCCTAAGCGCTGCCCTCTTCAAATGACGAAGGTGAGAGCTCGACCAAGGAGGTTTCACAGGCTGTTGGTAAAGTTTTACTGGTACGAATTGATCAATAGCGTAAAGCAGGATGTTTGAAATAGTAGATGCGGCATCATTTGCATCCTTATCGCGAAGAGCATCGGTCCAGTCTACGTTATGTAGGAAGTAACGCACCTAAGACCCTCAGAAACCCTCAAAACGCCTATGTATCGCCTGAGTAACGCCTCTGAAACTCGCCAAGAATCATCTGAAGCTGTCTGAAATGGCTTCGAAATCCCCCTAAAATCCTCTCATACCCCATGTAACGCCCCTGGGACCCTCAGAAACCACCAAAAACGCCTTCGTAACGACTGAGTAACGACTGAGTAACGCCTGAGTAACGCCTCTGAAACTCGTTAAAAATTATCTGAAGCTTTCTGAAATACCCTATAGGGATCCCCCTAAAACCCACTCAGGCCCCATGCAACGACCCTTCGAAACTCCTTGACAATACCCCTGAAGACATTTCACTCATAGAGGTACGCTGGCGTGTTTTCGCCAACAGGTGCTTTCAGGGGAGCTTTGAGGGTCTCATGGGTTTAAAGAAGATTAGGGAAAATTTCGAAAGTTTTTTTTCTGGTTTTAAGAGTTCAAAGATGCCTCAGACAGTACCATGGGGTTTCGGAGGGAGGTGATTTCATAGGTTTTCAGGAAGCTTATGAGGAGATTGAAAAAAGAGTTTCAAGGCATCTCGAGAAACCTCAAGAAGTTTATGAGGGTTTGAGGTTGTGACAGAGAGTTTCAAGAGGGCTTTATGGAATTGGATAGGATTTCAAAAGAGTTCCAGAGTGATTCAAAGGATCTTGAGTAGTACTCAGGTTCATGACATAGAGGCTTCAGAGGGTTTTTTTTATGTTTAAAAGAGCTCAATGAGGTTCTCAGGCATTTGAACAGGGATTATTGATTTAAAATATCAAAAGGTTTCACTTGATTTCAAATTTGGTTTTTTGAAGAATTTCTGAATAATTGTCTCAACATATAATACTTGAAGGAACCTTTGAAGTCATTCCAACAATAATTTTCGAAATAATTATTGGAAAAAAATCCGAATTTCTTTAGGAAAACCTTAGAAGAATCACTGAACGTTGCCGAAGCGCACACAGCCGAAACGAACCACATGACGTAATCTGACGAAATAATATACATAGAAATAGGACTTAGGGTTAGTTGATAGACCACAGTAGTGGAGTAGTTTTGTGTAAGTTGCATTGCGTTGCGTTGCGTTGCGTGGTAACGGAGTAATTCGTAGATTTCATACTGGAAGTTGTCATGTTAAAACTTTAATTCTTCTATTCTAATTGCTTATGGAATGCTATTTGGGAAGGAACAGCTATCCAATCAGAGGTTGAAGTAAAAAAGACATGAGAAATTCCATTGCCGGCCACGCCCATCTTCTCCGTTACGAGGATAGGAAAGGATGTGATGATATGACACCTACTTTACGAAAGGCCAGCGACTCACCGGCACCCCCATAGGTGTCAATGAGTTGGATATTTGGGATGGGTTGATTGGGGATTCACTATAAGCGAGTGATGCGGCAAGATTCAGATTATGTAAGTGTATTTGAGTAGATCCTGTGAATGTGTTGATGTAATTGTAAATGTTTTAGTATATTCAAACACCAACGTTGGGAGTGACGTAGCTAAGAAATTTTGTCACTCCATGAGCCTTTTTGATTCCGGGATGGGGCACAGGCATTTACACTGTGTCCTGGCTAACAAGCCTAGGCTTAACCGCCATTGATCAGTCTCTGAAACGATAAGAAACACGTTATGTGGATGGGAAGGGATGGTAGGGGAGGATAACTATTTATTGAGATGTCAGCGACTCGCTGACGCCCTCGAAAAAATAGAAAGGAAATAGGATTTTGGTACAGGAATGGTCAGGAATTCAGTATGATTTTAACAGTACATGTAATTAAGACATATAAACATGATTATAATCCACTAATATAACTATAATTTCAATTGTTAAGGAAAAACAAAAATGTGAATGCAAATATATTAGTCTACATATATAGGTTGACGAATTCATGTATAAACAATGGTAGCGATTCTTGTAGCAGTAGAGTTCGCAGATGTCACGCTTATTAGTGTCACTGTGTGATAGAAAAAGTGTAGCGATAGAGTCCGCAGGAATTAAAGACTCAGCCACCATATACCGAATGCGATTAACTGTGCAGTGAAACTCTTCCCATAAGAGTGATAGTAAGGAACAACTCAATACTTAGAAACTATTGGAGTGAAATCGATGTGAAAGTGATAATTCAGTAACAAATTTTGAAAACGACGTATAATCAATGGTGTAGCATTGATCATACGTCGTTTTCAAAATTTGTTACTGAATTGGAACATTCTTACCAAGTTTCTGTGATGAAATGTGACCATTAATAACATAAACCGTCAGCTCAGCAGTTGGTCTTCTGGATGCTTTAAGACGCATCGCCATTAAGGACGTAACTTCCGTCAAACTCGATACACTTATCTTTTTCTCCTTCTACTTCTACTTCTACTTATCCCCTTTTTACCCTCAAGACAAAATGGTCACTGAATATCACTGCCAAAAGACTGCCTCTCTATTTGCACGTGGACACGACTCGATGGGTTGAAAAGTTTAATTGATTTCACCAGCATCAGGCAGCGGTTTCCATCCGATCTAAACTTTGTCGAATTTTCTTCATTTGTCTCTTTTTTCGTAGTAGGTATTTTTCACTCTTTCACTCTTAAGCTGGTTAACAACTAAACCATGGTGGACGATCGCCATCGCCAGTGAGTGTGACGTGATGAGACGCCTCTTCGAATGAAAGAAATGAAACAAAACCAAACGATCCGAAGAACACAACATTGAAAGGCGTCGTTGCGAACTATAACGACGGCGGCGGAAAATGTATGCACTTTTGTCACCGGTTCCAGCTGAATTTTTCCTACCAGTAGTTGCCCAGTGGTGGGCATTCGTTGATGGGTTCATTTCTAAACGGTTCAATGACTTATTTCTTCTGGTAAATAACAATCTTCTCTTGTCTTCCCCGGATGTTAATCGTAGCTTCACTATCGATCCAAGTCGGTACCGTCTAAATACACATTTTCAAAACCCACAATGTTTTTCACTTTTTTTATCAACTAATGATGCACTATCTAGCGGCAAAGATCGTCCACTATTATATCGAACTTTTACTTCCAATTAAAATTTCTGTAATAATCACGAAAAACTCTGAAAAGACGAAAAATTTTGACAGTGAGAAAATCTGGAGAACAAACGTTTTGTGTAAGTGAGTGGTAATTTCAAATTGTAGACCAAGAAGGAAATTTGTACTAACTTGACTCAATAAATGTTCACAGATCTGATGATGGCTGAATGAAGTAGGCCGAAACGTTATGCCAAAACGATTTGGAATAGTAGTTTACGCAACAAGGTGCAGAATGAAGATTTTTATAGCACGAGTTGTACACTTATCCAACGAGGCTTGCCGAGTTGGATAAGTACGACGAGTGCTGTAAAAATCGAGTTCTGCACCGAGATGCGTACAACGTTTTTTGCAATTTCATAAAAACCACTTGAGGATAGTTTTGAACAAAACTTTTTCATCAAACTGCACACTGATGTTCATAGCCATGTTTAAGAAAATCTGATCATAACAGGTTATACTGTGCAGTCGTCACAATTTTCCAAAACTGCGCCCAGAAAGCATCGAGAAGTTGACCAAAACTGGAAACAGTGCTGTAATGGTTCATTACGCAACGCAAATCAGTGCTGTAATGAACCATTACAGCACTGTTAATTTGGTATGTGAAAGTAGGCCTTTTCCTGTCAAATTTGCGTGAGGTAAAACAGCCTATTACGATGAGAAATTGCAAAAAGTCTTTTTTCACCGAAAAAGAAAAACAAAACTCGAAACATAAAATTCAACGGTGAAGAAAAAACCAGACAAAGATTACTTATATTCTCATTATGCATGCCAGAAACACATGCCTGACAGCGATTAAAACATCGATGAAATCAAGATTTAAAACTTCTTCAATTCTGATTTATTAGTTTTGCTTATAATGGTTAATCCAGACTTCCAGACACCATGTCGTCTGTCATTACACCACCATTATTCATCGCATCTCCCCCACTAGGCAAATGTACAACGTTAACCTCAGAGCAACATTATCGAAATTAATTAAAATTCAAATTATTCTTCCAAGTTGGTTGGCGCTGACTAAAGAGTCCCAATGTTATGTACATATGTACACTTAATTGTCTGTGGGAGACAACAGCCCAACACGCACGACAAGCTGCGAGGTGATTTCTATAGTTTGTCACTTCGGATGTCTCCGACAGATCAAACAATCACCCACACTTTTCCTCGCGGTATAGGGTCTTATCGCTGTCTTCCTTTTGGGATCACCGTGGCAGGCCGCCACCATCTCCGCCTTTCCAGTCAGTCGGTGGTGGATAATAAGCTTGTTCCATTAATTTTCCGGGTGTCTGGATGTTCACTCGCGTGCCTTCCAGGAAGTCGTTCGCGACGCGCTCCTCCAACAGATTGGGATTTGTTTCGGTGGGTTTTAAAGTTAACAACTAATCAGGGTGTGCTTACCTTTTTTTCGTCGGTGTTCTTCTGGCGCGAGTCCTTCGTGAAATTAGGGGAAAATGATTTATTTTCAGAGAATTTCTGCACCGGCGACGATGAAGGCGACCAAGCAAGGTCGGACCCTCGGTCGGGAGATCTGGATCGGAAAAAAAGATTAGAGCTAAGATAGAGGACGCGTGTTCCCGGAGAGCTGGATAATGGATCGTTTGATGAATGATTAACGCTGAACTATTTTCAGCTCGTGTTTGCTGTCAATGAAGAATTTTCTCTCTTTCCAACAATTGAGTGCCAGATGTGCCTAGTGGTTCTTATTCATATGGGATAGTGGTATAACTGTAAGGATTTAAGTTGGATATTATATCGATCAAAAGTGATCAAAAATCCTCTTAGACAAGTGTATAAGAAAGTATGACAACGTAATGGAAAGAAAACTATCTGAGATACACCGGGTCGGCACCGTGAAACATGCTAGAGGATGAAGCTTTATTCAGCGATCTCACATACTAATTATTACAAACTAAACAAATACCATTCCGAAAATCTGTTGCTGACCGCTCTTTGCATTCCGGCCAGACCCACATCCATCCGGTGTTTACCAAGGAGAACATAATTAATTCATTAACGCGCCAAGCCACGACACAAAACCCGAAATAGCCTCGAGTGCCATTAGGCGCCAAATATCCGTACGTGTACTCCCAGAGCAAATATGAATCTAGGATGGACGTATGGGAAGTCCTTCGCACCGGTGTGGTGTCCAAACCACAGAAAGCGCTTCGAACAACAACACCGGTTTCGAAGAAACCCCAAAGCAAACACCTTGCTGCCTGCAAATGGACCAGCTCGACGGAAACCGTTCTCCCTGGCGCACTTGTTTGCCAAATCCCGATGAGGGAAATTGTATTAAATTATGGTTACATTGTTTCAACATCGTCCAAGGCGCCCAACTTCACTCTCAGGTGGGTTGAGCAACCATCCTTATCTACGGAGCCAACCGAAGCTCCAACGCCATCGATACAATGAGTTCACCCCGTTTCGCAATCCTAGCCATTGGTATCCTGGTGAGAACAGACAAAATCGACATCATTAGCTGTCTTGTCTGGAGTTTGGGTAAAATCTTGTCTGACTAGAGGAAACGCAGGAAGGAGCAAGTTTAGCTGAAGCAACCAACAAAAGAAAGAGGTGAACTCTCCGTCCCATTCGAAACGGTTAATTATGAGTCCTTGTGGAATGAATCGTGAAATTCACTCAACCCCCTGTGATGTGTTCGATTGAAGGAAGTAAGTTGGGGTACTCCAGTAAATCTGAATCGTCGGTGAATTTGTATCCGAATTAGGGTGAGGTAGTTATCACTGAAATACAGGAATAAAATTAAAATTTCAAACTTTTTTTAACTTATACAAATGAAGTTTAGTAAATTGAATCTGTTCGTAAAAGATGAACTTTAAACTAAATATCGCTTTTGAAATTTTCCGAAAACACGAAGTACCAAAAGTATGATTAAACAAAATATGTGAAATATAATAGGCAATGACCGCTTTAACACGCGTCGAAGTCGAACGCCGCGGTCCTGCACTGAGAGGCTGCGGAACGTAGAAATGGTTCAAGACTACGCGCAGCGGTTAGCAGTGTCCCTACCAACAGAAGAGCAGCCCTCGACTGCAGTACTAGGCTTCGCAACTCCGAATCACAGAAACGGCTGATACGGCGGTGAATGTGAACAGTTGGAAAACGAGAAGAGCGCAGCATGGACGAGAATGTTGCAGCGTCGTACGAGAGCAAATGAGGCACATTATATACAGGTGCGGAACAGGCAGAACTCAGTCTTCCGGAGGAAGAAACGCCAGCAGGAAGAACGAGATCGCGAAGCGATGGAAGAGCTGTACCGCACTAAGGATACACGGAAGTCCTACGAGAAGCTGAACCGCTCGCGCAGAGGCTTTGTGCCACAAGCCGACATGTGCCGAGATATTAACAGATATCTTCTCACGAGCGAGCGTGAGGTGGTCGAAAGGTGGCGGCAGCTTTAAGATGAGCACCTCAATGGCGACGTTACAAGCACCGAAGGTGGCGTGGTAACAGATCTAGGAGTACGTGCGCAGGACGAAAAGTTTCCAGCCCCTAACCTCCATGAGTTTGAGGAGTAGGTTGGTCGTTTGAAAAACAACAAAGCCACTGGAGCAGATCACTAACCAAGCGAACTTCTAAAATACGGTATAGAGCGAGATGGATCAACTTGGTCCGAGCTCTCCACCAAGAAGCGGAAACGTAAAAAAAGGGTATAGAAGCACTGGTAAGAGCACCACACTGGGTCATTATCAAGATTTAGGAGGACAAAGTATTACCGGAAGAATGGATGGAAGGTATCAAGTGTCTCATCTACTAAAAGAACGGCAAGTTGGATTGCGGAAACTACCACGCGATCACATTACTGAGATAATCGCTCAAATTTTATGCCGCCGTCTATCACCGATTGCAAGAGAGAAGAGTTCATCGATTTCAAATCGGCGTATGAAACAATCGATCGAGAACAGCTATGGCAGATTATGCACGAATACATACGGATTTCCGAATAAACCGATACGATTGATCAAGGCGACGATGGATCGAATGATGTGCGTAGTTCGAGTATCAGGGACACACTCGAGTCCCTTCGAATCTCGCAGAGGGTTACGGCAAGATGATGGTCTTCCGTGCTTGCTGTTTAACATTGCTTACACTCAGGCAAATAAACCTAAGATTATCATAAGGTTTAACTTATAAAATGGCCTTTAAACAATTCATAACGGTTAGAACGATTTTCATAAGGTCGGTCTATAACGCAGAATCGACTCACAGTTTGGCTTTTATACACATTTAGCAACACGATTTTCTCAAGCGTCGATAGCCGCGTGGGTTGGGCACGAGATCAGTGATCTCGACGATCATGGATCGATTCCAGTCTGCATCATTTTATGATTTTTCTGCTCTTTTCATAAGTTTAGCTTATGTAATTAGGTCATAATAAGCATGTTCAATTTGCATACATAAGGTATTCTTATGGCATCCATACTTTACTGTTATGGCTAAATTTCATAAGGTATTTTGATGAATTTCGGTAGTTTACTTCGCTGAGTGTAAGAGGGCGCAATAAGGAGAGCGGGGTTAAACACGAGTGGAACGATTTTCACGAAGTCCGTTCAGATGCTTGGTATCGCAGATGATATTGATATTATTGCTCGCAAATTTTAGACGAGGGCAGAAACGTACATTCGACTAAAGAATTAAGCATGGCGAACCGAATTCGTCATTAATGTGTCGAAGACAGAGTACAAGATGGCAAAGGGCTCCATGGAAGAATCACCGCGCGTGACACCCCGAATTTCTATCGACGGTGATGAAATCTAGGCGGTTGACGATTTCGTGTACTTGGGCTCACTGGTGACCACCGACAACGACACCAGCAGAGAAATTCAGAGACGCATTGTGGCAGGAAATAGAGCTTACTTTGGACTTCACAAAACTCTACGATCAAATAAAGTTCGCCGTCACACGATGTTAACTATCTACAAAACGCTGATTAGACCGGTAATGCTCTATGGGCACGGTGCATGGACACTACGTGCAGAAGACCAACGCACCCTTGGAGTTTTCGAACGGAAGGTGTTGCGTACCATCTACGGCGGAGTGCAGATGGAAGACGAGACTTGGAGAAGGCGAATGAGCCACGAGCTGCGTCAGCTGCTGAGAGAACCAGCCATCGTCCATACCGCGAAAATCGGGAGGCTACGGTGCGGGTCACGTCATCAGGATGTCGGATAGCAACCCGACTTGAATGGTTCTCGAGAGTCATCCGACCGGTACAAGAAGACATGGTGCGCAGCGAGCTAGGTGAGTTGATCAAGTGGAGGACGACTTGCGGACTCTTCGCAGAGTGTGGAACTGAAGACGCACAGTACTTAGAATGGAGACGAAATGAACTCCTACGTACAGCAAAGGACACTCAGGCCTTAGTCTGACCGGCAAGGTAAGGTAAGTATCTTCTTTGTATTGCTTCGTGAACCATGCAACTCGACGAGAGAACAAAGTCGCACCTGGTAATTGAAACAGAACCAACAGAAGAGAAGAAACACTGCCGAGTGATTCATTTATCACTTCGGTTTCCAAACACTGGGTGACTGTGTCAAATTCCTCACGGGAGTCATCATCATCATTGGCGGAGCCAGCATTTTCTTTTATCTCACTCACTCTCCCGAACATACACGAGAAAGAGAAAGATAGAAGAGGGGGCAACTTGCCTCCTCTTTCATCTCGCTCTTTCTCGTATATGTTTAGGAGAGTGAGTAAGAAAAAAGAAAAAGCTGGCTCCGCCAATGATCATCATTATCCATTTCGAACGGCTGGGTTGACAGGTCTTTGGTTCTAACGGACCCGAGCAATTGGACCCTTAATAGGGCAGTAAAAGGAACAAAACCCTCACATCAGTATCCCTGTGCTCATCGTGGACATAGTAGAAAAATGAAAGCAGCACAGCACAGGCGCTGTCCATAAACTACGTAGACTCAATTTTGGTCACCCATAGCACTCTCCAGCCGGTGTATGAAGGCGCAGGTAAAGCTTCACGCCAAGCAGGAACTATGTACATCCTCTGAACGAGTCCAGGTCCAGCCAGCTGAGTTAGCTGATTGTCGCTACTTCATCCATATCGATTTGTCAGATGCTTGTTTGCAAGTCGAGGATGAGGAAAGTTTAAGAAAGCATCAATAAAAAAAAAATCTTCCTTTAGGAAGTTTTTTGTATCATTTTTTTAGGAAATCTTTGTAAGATTTCCTCAGGAAACAATACCCGAGCAGATTCTAACAACAAAATTATAGCAAATCGAAAACTCGATTTGAATTCAGCAGCAAATTGATATCACATTTTGATCACAGTTTGTCTTGACTAAATTTGATTACAAATTTAGATTTCGTTTTGCTATGACTTCAAACTATTAAAAAATAAGTTTTTAAATTATTAACTTGATGATTTTGTGGCTATATCGGTCTCTTTCTACTCATAAGTATAAGGGAGTAGAGATCAAAGTGGATAATGAAATGATACAGGGGATGGCCAAAATGTTTGGGATAGGCAACCTTTTTTTCTCTCACAAAAAAGTTCAACATGCTATAACTTTTCATAGAGCGCACCAAAAAATCTCAAATTTTGACTGTTTGTTAACCTATTATATGTGCATCATTGGTACAAATTTTGGCTCGATTGATTAATGTTTCGCAAAGTTAGAACCGTTCGGGTAAAGCACTATTTTTCAGACATCTCATTTTTGAGTTGTCATATCTCGGAAACTAGTGAACCGAATTGAATGAAATTTTAAACGTACACTAACAATATGTAAATGCTTCACTAACTATTAAAACATAGGTACTTTTCAAACGTTGAAAAAAGTTATCATGGATAGACACTTTCTGGATTTTTCTCGAAAAAATGCAATTTTTTCACATCAATGTCAATAAATTTTAGTGCTGATATCCAAAGATTTTCCACTTCTGTTCTCAAATTATCTCTATTCAGATATATTAGAGCCTATATAGATTGCAGGAAGAACACATTTAATAATTTCTGTGTGGTATTGTAAATTTGACTTATTTTCCTCTATATGGGTAAAAATTTCAACCCGGTATAACTTTATTCGCCGTAAGAAAAAATTACATTTTATAACGTTGTATTGAGTATCAATATATTGTTGATAAACGCTAAAAAAATCATTCAATTCGGTTCACTGGTTTCCGAGATATGACAGCTCAAAAATGAGTTGTCTGAAAAATAGTGCTTTACCCGAACGGTTCTAACTTTGCGAAAGATTAATCAATCGAGCCCAAATTTGTACCAATGATGCACATATAATAGGTTGACAAACAGCCAAAATTTGAGATTTTTTGATGCACTCTATGAAAAGTGACAGCATGTTGAATTTTTTTGTGGGAGAAAAAAAGTTGCCTATCCCAAACATTTTGGCCATCCCCTGTAGATATGATAGAATTCGCTAGGTAGCGAACAAGTGTGAAAAATTTATAGAAGGTGAAATTAGGCAAGTAGGCCATGTATTGAACGAATACATCGAATGCGTGAAACTTCTGCCGTGCGCATTCGATGTATTCGTTCAATACATGGCCTACTTGCCTAATTTCACCTTCTATAAAATTTTCACACTTGTTCGCTACCTAGCGAATTATATCATATCTATCATTTCATTATCCACTTTGATCTCTACTCCCTTATACTTATGAGTAGAAAGAGACCGATATAGCCACAAAATCATCAAGTTATTAATAGAATACGGTCGATAAATCAGCATATGATTTTTAAATTATTGCAAAACTTCTAGGCAATCTTGTATAATCACTCCAAGCATATACCATAAGTGTAATTATCTTATGGCATTTAGGATTTCATAATAATCGAAAAACCCCTCTATTTCAAGATTATTCCATTTTTTCGTACTGATAGTAAAAACAGTTATCCATTTGCTATCACTGATAGCAAGAATTGTTTTCAACTTGCTGTTACGGGAACATTTTTCTGCTCTCATTTTTTGATATTTTAACCGTTAAAACGACCAAAACGACAACAACCTAAGTTATCAAAATTTGCAATATCAAAACATCAAAATTTGCTTCGATTTGCGGTCAGAGTTTGCTCGGGTATAGTGATTCATCACGAAATTCCAGCAGGAATTCCTGCAGTGATTTTTGCATTTTTACTTTCAGTAATTCCAGCAGGAAATTCTCCAGAGATTCCTGTAGAAATGCATTCAGAAATTACATAGTAAAATTCTCCATAAAAGTTTATTCAGAAGAAATTTTAATTAAATATGTACTAGGAACAGTAACTCCTTCAGAAATTTCTTAAAAATTTGTCCAGGAAGCTTCACAGAAGATTTATATGTTTATCTAAATAGTCCAAAAGGATTTTGTCTAATCTATGAGTATTTTCAGAAAATCCTTCATTATTTTTAGAGGATTATCCCAGCATTGTTGTAAGTTTCTCAATTAATTATTTTGATAATTCAACTAGGAGCTTTCAAATGTGTTTCCTTAGTTATACCTCCTAGAATTTCTCAGAAATTCATCCTGGGATTCTATGGATACTACAGTGGTACAAATTCGTTTAAACGCACTTGATTTTTGAACGGTAAACTTTACTCGTAGGTCATCTGTGTTTCATTGGTATATATTTTGATAGACACTCACGTAATATACTATCTGTACGAGTAACGAAAGATTCTTTTCAATTCATTTTATTTTTTATCAGAGAATAACTATCTAAGTTCGGGAGGAAAATTCTTTCAAACGTACTTTTTCAATTTTTACGTAATTGTTATTGGCAAATTATTTCACAATTTTTTGTATCAATATGCATTTCTACAAGTACTAGTGCTAGTGATGCTTGGAGCGGTATTATCATAATTTTTAATATGCAGCAACATAAAGAGAATGTTTTGAGAAGCATGCGCGTTTATACGAATTTGTACCACTGTATGGGATACCTCCAAAAGTTCCTCCAAGGATTCTTGCAAAAATGGCTTCAGAGATTTATAAATGAATTCAACTGAATGTTTGTTCATAAATTCCGGTTGAGATTTTTTCAGAAATTCCTTCTCGGATACCTTCCGAAATTTCTTAAGGAATTCCTCCCTAAACATCACTAGAGATTGTTTTTTTTTTTTAATTCTATGAATTTCTATAGGATTTTTAACTAAGAAATTCCATTTCAAGGATTAATATTTAAACTTCTTCTGTGGATCTGTAAGATATGTCTCCTGGTCCTGGGATTTCTTCGAAGATTCCTCCCGGGATTTTTTTAAATTCATGCAGAAATTACACAATAAAAACTGATATGATTCTTGGAGGAATCTCTAACATAATTTCTATAAAAAAATCCTGTAGATATTCTCAAAGAATCTATGAAATAACTTCTGAAGAAATCACTGAAAATTCCTAGAAGAAATTCTAGAGCATTTTTTTTTATTTCATTCAAATTACTGAATTAAATTCCCTGAAGCAATGTCTGCTGAAGTAATCTCTGGAGGAGTTCTTGTAGATATTAAAAAGATACCTTTGGAAGTTTTCCTGGAAGAATTGTATGAGAAACTTCTGTTAGAACTCTGGTAGTAATTTCGAGGGAAAATTCTTGTAACAATTTCTGAACAAATTTTTGAAGAAGCAATTTCTAAAGAACTACCTTGAGGAAATTCCGAAGGAAATCCCAGAGGAATTTCTGAAGGATCTAAAAACATTCTTAGAATGAATTCTTGTAGAAATTGCAATCAAAAGTAGTGAAACAATCCTGGAAGAAATCTTGGAATAATATTCTGAAGGTATCTTTGAATGGTTTCCAGAAGGTTTTCTTGGAATGACGCCTTAGGATACTTCCAAAGAAGTTCTTAGAAAAATTTCTTGTACAATTCCTGAATGGAACAAAAATTTTAGAAGCTACTTCTGAAGTAATGTCTAACAGAATTTGTGCAGGAAATTTGAGAAAAAAATTGGAATAATTGAAGTGAAGTAATCATTGAAGAAATTTTAGTTTGTTGAAGGAATCTTTGGAAATCCCTCATCGAATATTCCAATAAGAAGTGCCTATTGAAATTCTGGAGAAATTTCAAAGCATTAATATGAAGGAAGATATTCTTGAAAGATCACAGGAACAATTTTTTAAAGAACTCCTGTAAGAAGGTCTGAATAAATACTAAAAGAAATGTATGCGGCAATCTCTCAAGGACTTTTGGAGGAACTTCTAGTAAAATATCTTGAGAATTTTTGAGAGGAATTTTTGGGCCCTAGGAGTCTAAGGAATATCTGTAGGAACGTCTGGAGGATTTCCTCTAACCAAAATTTCTGAAGCAATTACTGGTTATCTGAAAGATTCTCTAGAAAAGCTCCGCTCCTGCAAGAATCGCTGAAAGCATTTCCGAGACTCCTGTAGAAATCTCCAGAAGAATTCCAGCTTAAATCTCTGGACGAATTTCTGAATGAAACTGAGATGAAATTTCCTCGGAAATTTTATGCTTTTGAAGGAATCTCTGAAGAAATACTTGGAGAAACCCGTGGAACAACTTTTCAGAAATTCCTTGCGAAACTCATGAAGAGATCCAGTGCTAAATTTCTAAAGTCATTCCTGAAAGAAACCTGCAGCAATTCCTTCAAAAAGTGTTTAAAAGTATGAAGGTATACACGTAGGAATTTCTAATGCAATCCTTGAAATAATTACTGAAGAAATCTCTAGATGCATTTCCAAAGGAACATCTGGAAGAATTCTTGAAGAAAACCGTGGTCTGGTTCCTAGAAGAATCTCATGAGTAACTTCTTGAGAAACTCCTTAAACAGTCCCAAGGAAAATAGCTGGTCGAATTCCAGAAGAGTCCTTGGAGGAACTCCTGAAGATTTTTTTTTTAATTAGCTTAGGCAGGAATATATTCTAAATGGATATCGAGACGGAAAGATCTTACTGAAAACATTCTGGAAGTTTTACTGGAGGTTATCGAGAAAATTGAGTTTCATTGGGCTTTACTTCTATTCTGTTACTAAAGAACTATCGTCTAGATTAGGAAATGGATACCCTTTGTAGAGGTCGTATTATTAATGTTCAAAGAGGCGTAGCAGAATAGGAAGCGCTGAATTGCATTCACAAATATTCTGAAGTTTGAATCTTGACATAAATGATAAGTAATTTTGAGAAACTCGGAAATAAGTGCAACAAGTACTAATAGAGCATCTTCTTACTTGAAATCTCCCATTATTTTCTGAAAAGTCATCTTCATAGATTGTTCTGATTGAAGTATGAGGGGTTACTCCTGGTACAATCTTGAAAATATTTCTGACATTCTTGAAAAAATGTTTTAAGCTTTTTTGCAGACTTTGAGAATATTTCCATTAAAAATTTTGATGTGTAAACTCAATAATAGGTACATCTAGGAATGCATCAATGAGGATAATTAAAAAGAGTTTAGTTAATGTTGGTGCCATTATTGGTAGACTTCTTCCTCATCTGTAGAGCCTTTTAACCACTGCGTAGACTTCTAAAGTTACTCGAGATTCGACGAGATCCTAGGTAGATTTTACACATTTGAAACTATTTTGCTAGAAACATCCTTAACAAATTCATATTTAGATCGTTGGAGAATTCCTATAAGTTCTACCACGATTAATGTAATAATAGAAAAACATTTATGAGTTTCTGTTTAGCCTTGGCGTATTTCTCGTGGTGTTCTTGTTGGACTCTCAAGAGCCTTGTTGAACCTTGTTGAACCTAAGTATTCAGTAAGAGAACATCTCAGAATATCTTCACTCTTAAAAAATTAGGAATTTACACGTGACGTAAACCATCAACGTACGTAAACATTCTATGACTGAATGGCAAATTTGACTCAATTTTACATCCATCATGTAAGCTCGATTTGGTTGCACAAAATGTCAACAAACCTATCTGGCCAGGCACGTAGAAACAGTTTCACATTTATCATCAATCTTTCAACTCGGTGACACAGCCGAGAGGTATAGTTATTGCCTCTCAATCAGAAGACCGGTGTTCGAATCCAGGTCAGCATTTTACAATGTATTTTACTTTCATGTTTTAAGTGTCGAATCGGTTATAGTGATTGCTAGCTCGACTTTATTCGTGCTAGAAGACGTAAATTTAAGTGAAACGGGCCGCTCCTTTTATGTGCATCCAAGAGAACTTAAATTTACGTGATTTTTTCTAAGAGTGTTGAATATGTAATGCACGATACTTAGCAAACACATGGTAATAATCACATCACAGTTCACATCATGCTGTGTTAAGTCAACTGTGGGCTCACCAGTGACAACCGAAGTGTCACTGTAGTAGCGCAATAGATGTTGACAACAATCAATCCAGTTGTCAACAAGCAAGCAATTTCGTTTCATGCGTGATTGTAATGTGTAAATATAATAGGGTAAGTAATCATAAATTAAACCAATTTGCAGAACGTCACGACTCTTACAAAAACGATTGAGGTCCCATACAAAAAGTGTGATATAGGGGAGAGGAGGGTTGAAAAAGGTCGATTTTTGCGTGACATAATTTGTGTGTCACCCCTAAAAGATAACATTCTCAAAGTACGAATTACGTAAAATTGATAGTTGAATGACAAATAATGCGGAATATTATTCAGTTGGTAGATTCTACGATAATTAAGCTTTCATTTTACGGATTCACTTATTGCGAGTGATGCAATGCGTGAGCTGTACGAGAGTGCACCGAAAATGTGCTTTCTGTAGGGGGAAATGGGTGAAATCACAGTGATTTTCTATTTCCTTATTTTCAATGAAGAAAACGCTTCATTCAGTGCTTTTGAAGTCAATGCTATCAAATTCTATTACAGGAAGCCGTTTACCACTGTTTTTCGGGACAATATTTCCTCATAAAGTATGTAATTCTAATGAATTTTGAAATGCTTCAAATTCAAAAAACCCCTAGTGTAAAAAATCGTTTCATCATGTTCATTTTTAATTCGTATGTTATGCGTTTTGCTGGTAGGCAGCAATCAGCGTGGAGCTTAGACAGCCCACTCAAGTTTTATATGTGCATGCATATTATAATACAATCTTCGTTTAACAGGCTCACCCTAATCCGTAGTAGTGAAACCCCTTCAAGGAAAAGGGTTATTTGCCTCGCCTCGTCGTTGCCGCTAACAAGATGTTCGATTGCTCTCGAAAGGAGCAACTTTTACTTCCTCCTCACCTTTTCGCTCGTTCGCGTTTCTGGATACAGACTACAGAGTTGACACAATGATTCAACTCGGATCGAGCTCTGCCCTGGATTTGGCTACGAAACTCAGGCGATTAGGAAAGATTTCGCACCCGGATGCCGAGTTATGCGGGAGGAAAAGGAAGGTGTCCCAGGAGCGGCAAAGACTTATGCTTTCTTCGCTTGTATTTCTTCCCGAAGGAGCACATTGTTGGAAATTACTTTCGGAAGAGAGTGTTTCACGCCCGGCAGGACGGGTCCGGAAGTGACCCGGGTCGTCGAAGACGACGACGCGGACGAGGCAGGGAATAAATTAAGTTCGCTGGCGCCCGGATGGCTCCTTTCCAGGAGAGAAGCTGAACTACCAAGAAACGTAACCGACCGAGGTCCTTATACGCAAAGGTACCGGACCCTGGTGGTGCGTCTTACAAGTTTGCTCGTAAATTTTCACGGTAGAATGGTTTACGGATTTCTGGAGACAACCGGAAGAGGTGCTGACAAATTCATTACAATGGATTGAGATTAAAGTCGGTGCAAACGAGCAGCCGCACGATAAGGCATTCGTTTCGTAGATGGTGAGCATTTTTCACCCCTGATTTACTCCCATGGGAAAGGGAAAAGGAACGCAGAGATAAAGGCTCCTTCTCGGAGACACAAGCTCGGAAACCCTATTGCCGGGCGAAGCGTTGACGGTAGGCTAATCCCTTAATATTCAAATTAATTATTACGGTATTAGAGCGAGGTAGATCGGCTCGAACCAACCGAAGCCGTGTCTCAATATCCCGTAGAGTTAATTCCAATCGCAGTCGCCGGATACGTGAACACCTCCGCCACGGAAGCCCTTCACCAATTCGGGAACAACGTAACTGCAGTAGCAGCAGCAGCAGCAGCAGTGCTAAAAACTAATTAAAATTTTTACCCAAAAGAGTTATTAAAATCACAACAGATGGTAACACCACGGTCATTAGCGGTCTCCAAACAACAACCAACGCAACCGGTGCGGTGGTGAGATGGTGGGACGGGGTTGAAGGGGATAATTTCGCGTTTCATTGATTACCATGGTGAAGAGATTGCAGACGCGAACAGTAACTCCACTTTGCGGTGGTTGGTGATGGGAGAAGTGCTTAATCCTTGTGTGTAGCTAATCGGACGATGGCAAGTGCAATGAATAAAGGGTTGAGCCTGTCAGGATTTGCCCCTATCTGGCGAGTATCATTTTTGACGTTGGTTTGATTTATTAGCATATGGGGATTGATTTATGGGCACGTCTGTTTCATGAATCAGATATGTTGTAATACACTGAACACGTACATTGAGGGTTTTCTGGACATGTTTTTGTCTGTTAATATTTTGTTGTTTTTTTTTTGCATTTCATTACATTGTTTAGTTGAACACCTATAGAAAGATAAAACTAAGTCGCGTTTCTTGTAGATAGGGATTATGACTCTTTCTTCCAATCCACAGGGAACTATTCCGACTAAAGCTTATGTCAACAATTCGGCTGCAGTGTCATCGATTACAGCTGTTCAAATACTTGTTCATCTTTTTATCATTCCCATGGCCGCCAAACCCTTCGTCTCTAGTCCGGAGCCACCGGAAAGCAGGCAGGCTCGACATCACGCCTGCTTCCAATTGTACAACAAGTATAAGGATCTGATACCGCGTGCACAGCGATTTGACCTTCCAGCAAGTATGGCCCTATCAGTCAGCACATAGAAGTGTGAGGTACCTAATGCTTCCTCAGTATGGCTTTAGCGTGTTAGTGAGTAGTCTTGCCCCTAAGCATGCTAACGGGCAATTCACAACACACCCCGAGTAACGCCTAACGCCTTACTATCAGCGCGGTGCCGACAAGTTCAAGGTTGGTCATGTCTCTGCATCATTCTTTGGTTGACAGTTTAACGAGGCGGACGTCTTTGATGATCTCTACAATGCACCCAGCACGTGGAGTTCGGACCTACACAAGAAGGACGTGCCAACATTGGGCCTCTACCAGTCCCGACCTTGCCGGAGATCCCTTTCCATCCAACCATGGGCTCGGATCCAACCCAGTAGACCGACGCCATGATAGTAACGCTTCCAGGATGTTCGCCCCGCGACCACTTAATCGCTGTAAGGATCGTTTTTGACCGCAAGACACCGGTATGACCTGCGTAGCCGACTCCGATACCTTGGACCACTTCTTGCATAGCGTCTACACTAGCCAGTCATTCTCCGACTTCAGACGCCACCTCCGTAGTACTTGACGTTTCATAGCACCGAACCCAGGATGGAACCTTGCGGGATTCCTGAGGCTATGTGAAAACAATTCCGATCAACCTCCGTGTCGTAAACTATGTAGTACTCGATTCTGGAAGTAACTTCCGATAATCTTGCACATTAGGGCAGTTCAGACTTTAAACATGTCAAAAATTCAAAGCTCCCATATGTTCATTACAATCCTTGGTGCAAAACTAGAATCCTGTCAAATTTTCAGCCATTTTGGTGGTGATTTAATGGTGGCCCAAAAGCAAAATAGGTTTATATGGGAATTACTATGGAGAATTTTCAAAAAAGGTTCTCCGCGCTGTAGAGCATTAACACATGGATGAAGTCATAGGGTAAAAGTCAAATTGAATTCTTCAGACCTCAATGATGAGTGTTGCCGAAGACCGCAACTCGTTTCGACTCACGAGACAGAAGTTATTAATCAATATTCATCTATACATGCTTGAACAGAAGACCGCAGCTTGACCGACACGCTTGACACGCAATCATAGTATGCGTGTTAGCTTCTTGCACACCTTGCAGGACATCTAGTATAAAGATACGCATGCGAGTGAGAATTTGTTTAATAACTTTTTATCCGATTGTCGAAATATGTTCCGGTCTTCGGCAACATTCATCATTGAGATCTGAAGAATTCAATTCGGCTTTGACCCTATGTCTTTATCCATGTGGTAATGCTCTACAGCGCGAAGAACCTTCTTCGAAAATTCTCCATAGTAATTCCCATATAAACCTATTTTGCTTTTGGGCCACCATTAAATCACCACCAAAATGGCTGAAAATTTGACAGGACTATAGTTTTGCACCAAGGATTGTAATGAACATATGGGAGCTTTGAGTTTTTGACATGTTTAAAGTCTGAACTGCCCTATTGCACATGTACACGGGTATCTCCAGACGCAAGAGCGCATCGGCAATATCCGCCCTACTGGCGCTATTGAACGCGTTCCTTACATACAGAGTCACTACTGCACAGTAGCAAATCCCCCTCCCGTTATGCTGTAACGCTATCTCGGCATTCTTTGTACCCGACAAGATAGCGTCTATGGTTGACCTCCCGAAACCGAACTGGTTGCTCCTTCGGTGTTCCTCAACATTCTTACTTACCTTACAGATCAGGTTATGGCCGGGGTGGCCTCTGCTGTACATAGTAGCCGTCTCCATTCCGCTCCATGGCTGTTTGTCTCCAGTTTCGCACTCTGCGCAGGATCCGCAGATCGTCCTCCACTTGGTCGACCCACCTGGCTCGCTGCGCTCCATGTCTTCTTGTACCGGTTGGATGACTCTCAAGGATCATTTTAGTCGGATTGCTATCCGACATCCTCATGACGTGACCCGCCCACCGTAGCCTCCCGATTTTCGCGGTATGGACGATGGTTGGTTCTCTCAGCAGCTGATGCAGCTCATGGTTCATTCGCCTTCTCCAAGTCCCGTCTTCCATCTGCACTCTGCCGTAGATGGTACGCAACACCTTCCGTTCGAAAACTCCAAGGGCGCGTGAGTCCTCTGCACGTAAGGTCCATGTTTCGTGCCCATAGAGGACGACCGGTCTAATCAACGTTTTGTAAATAGTTAACTTCGTGTTACGGCGAACTTTATTCGATCGTAGAGCTCTGCGGAGTCCAAAGTAAGTAGGATTTCCTGCCACAATGCGCCTCTGAATTTCTCTGCTGGTGTCGTTGTCGGCGGTCACCAGTGAGCCCAGGTACACGAATTCTTCAACCGCCTCGATTTCATTACCGTCGATAAAATTCGGGGTTGGCGGGCGCGGTGTTTCCTCCCTGGAGCCCTTTGCTATCATGTACTTTGTCTTCGACACATTAATGACTAATCCGATTCGCCTGGCTTCACTCTTTAGTCGGATGTACGTTTCCGCCATCGTCTCAAATTTACGAGCAATAATATCAATATCATCGGCGAAACCAAGCAGCTGAACGGACTTCGTGAAAATCGTCCCACTCGTGTTTTTCCCGCTCTCCTTATTACACCCTCTAAAGCAATGTTGAACAGCAAGCACGAAAGACCATCACCTTGCCGTAACCCTCTGCGAGATTCGAAGGGGCTCGAGAGTGTCCCTGATACTCGAACTACGCACATCACTCGATCCATCGTCGCCTTGATCAATCGTATCAGTTTATCCAGTAAACTGTATTCGTGCATAATTTGCCATAGCTGTATCTCGATCGATTGTATCATACGCCGATTTGAAATCGATGAACAAGTGATGTGAAGGCACGTTGTATTCGCGGCATTTTTGCAACACCTGGCGGATGGCGAACATCTGGTCCGTTGTAGCGCGTTCACCCATAGATCCAGCCTGACATTGCACAGTGGTTGAAATCGCGAAAAACACGATCGTGGGCATTTTGAGTGTGATAATGTGAAAATAATATAATGTGATGTTCTGCAAAATTGTTACATATTTTAAGGAGAAACTTTTGATAACTTTTGATTTTTGATAAATTTGCCCAAAAGTTAGATGAAAAATCTATTTTCTACAAAAGCAAAGAAAACTTAATAGTGTCTTCGGCAAAGTTATAGATAATATCATGCAGAAAAATATTGCCGAAGAGACCTTTGCTCTATCTTTTGAAATGAGCGATATATAATAAATTTAGTATAAAAACCCCTTAAAACCTTGAAAAGCCACCAAATGCTTTATATCTCTTTTGGATTAGGTTTTCGAGGCTTCCGATGTTCTGAAGACTTTTTCATTATGTTATTGTGCATCTTTTTTCTTAAGACAATGTTGCCATATTTTCATTGTTTATATGTGATTTTTTAATTTTCCTATAAAAAATGACTGTTTTTAATAATGAGATATCTCGAAAAGTTGCAAAAAGTTGCAAAAAATTCAAAGCGCCAAGCTGCTCTTCCGTTGGTAGGGCCACTGCTAACTGCTGCGCGTAGTCTTGAGCCACTTCTACGTTACGTTAGTTGCTCGATGTTGAGCCGCGGCGTTCGACTTCGACGCGTGGTGATAACTGTCGAAAGTTTTGAGCGCATGCATACAGCGACTAAGTAGTGATCCGAATCTATATTCGCACTGCGGTAAGTGCGGACATTGGTTATATCCTAGAAGAATTTACCGTCGATTAGAACGTGGTCGATTTGATTTTCTGTTTGATGGTCGGGTGATCTCCAGGTGGCTTTGTGGATATCTTTGCGGGGAAAGAAGGTGCTTCGGACTACCATACCGCGGGAGGCTACAAAGTTTACGCATCGCTGGCCGTTATCATTCGATACGGCGTACAGGCTGTTTCGCCCGATTACCGGTCTGTACATTGCCTCCTTCCTACCTACGCGTTCATGTCGCCGACAACGACTTTCACGTCACGCGGCGAGCAACCATCGTATGTTTGCTCTAACTGCGCGTAGAACGCTTCTTTCTCGTCATCAGGTCTCCCTTCGTGTGGGCAGTGGACGTTGATGATGCTGTAGTTGAAGAAACGGCCCTTAACTCTCAGCATGCACATCCTTGCGTTGATTGGCTGCCACCCGATCACACGTTGTCGCATCTTGCCCAACACTATAAATCCTGTTCCCAGTTCATTGGTGGTGCCACAGCTTTGGTAGAAGGTAGCCGCTCGATGCCCGCTTTTCCACACTTTCTGTCCAGTCCAACAAAGTTCCTGCAACGCCACGATGTCGAAGTTGCGGGGATGTAGTTCGTCGTAAATTATCCTGTCACATCCTGCGAAACCTAGTGACTTGCAATTCCATGTTCCAAGTTTCCAATCGTAGTCCTTATGTCATCGCGTGGGTCTTTGCCGATTGTATCGAGTCTCCCCTTTTTTTCTCCAGCGAATAACCAATGGGGATTTTTACGGGTGGCTTATTGGGCCTACGCCAACACTCCTGTCTCGCCGGAGGGCCATCGTGCCAGTTCTGTTTAACGTCCTAACCAACTCTAGAACGACCACGCTGATGGGACTACCACCTTGGATCTAGCTGGGTGTGGTGCAGCGTTTCTTACTGAGCCGCTGGATGCCAGAACAGACGCTGTTTGAGCCGCACCTCCTTGGTGAACAGACGCTCGAATCGTACCTCCTAGCTGAAGTCAGAAGAACAACAGTGCCCAGGCTGCACTACCAGTTAAGCACACAACTCTTAGCTGGCGGTCTTTGTCATCGCTTGACCCGTGGAAGCATGAGGTAGGAACTTGTGAGGACCAGAGCTATGTTGGACGTTCTCCTTTTCGACTCACCGTTTTGCAGTTTTTGTTTAATACGAACTCTTAACTTTTTCCAAGAATAAGAAAGTAATGTATTTATCTGACAATTGTTACTGTATCCAATCAATCTTACACTCAAACAAGTCCCTATATCATCACAAATCCTTCCACACTGAACACATGTTCAACTTCCCAAGACATTCTAATGATTAATTTTTAATCATTTTCAAATTGCGGATAAAACCACTCCCGAGCGGAACAAAGCGAAAAAAAAAGTTGAAAATCACCATTCAACCAAATAAAAAGAAAGAATCATCAGCCAGATTGCTTTCCCAGAAAAGAAGTTTATTCCTGCTTTCCCCAACCAAAACTCGTAACAACAAAAGAACCGTTCTCCAAGAACGAATCGCGAAATCCAAGAATCCACCCGGTGCGTCGCCGCTTTTCCTCCGCAAACAGCCAGCGAGATAATGATTTTGCTTTGATGTCGTCAGCGTGCAGTTGAAAAGATGATTTTCGAATATTACTCGCTCCCACCCGTGGTGCCGAGCCGAAACCTGTCCTCGTCCTAGGGAAAGGACTAGGAGGATTCCTGTGGTTTGTGGATCATTATGCACTCACGTTCCGTCTAATCCCGACCGGATGACGGTTGGAATCGGTCCAATTCCATTTCCACATATTGGCAAGGTGCGTTTCCTTCCTTCAATATGCAAACGTGGAAACGTGGCAGATCAGCCAGCAAGCAGCACCAATCCCACTAATTTAAATTAGTGGCCTTATTGCTTCAGCTTCGTAGATCGAACGCGCCACGGTTACGAAGCAAAATTCCTTTTGATTTATGATTCATATCTGCTAAACTCAGGTTGGGCGTTATTGGGAGTCACACACTCGGGGATGATGGGATTTGGGGTGGCAATTATCCATTTGAAACGTATCCAAGGTAATTTCGGCCTATTCGGAAAGGAGCCTCGTACTATCCAGACGACGCAAAGATATCCAATTACAACGACCCGCATGGTCGGTCGTATATCTTGCATGGTTTATGTTTGCACAGTTCTCGTCTCTGTATGTTAATCAAATAAAAGTCTTTATTGCTTGCGTTCGTTGCTGCAATGCAATTGCTCTCCCTTGCATTCGATATGCAAAATAATAAGTCTTCCTCCTGCGGTTGGCATCGTACAAAATATTAAAAGCCCCAGCCCTCAAACCACCAGGAGCTTCGATTTGAACGATGTCCTGATGAATGTAAATGGACTTCCTCCTCACAAGTGTATCCTTTCTCCATATCTCCGACAACGATAATGGCACAGCGTCACCTCAATCCTCGCCCCCACCAAGCAACATCTCATTTATCAGAGGCGCCTGAAAGCAGGAAGCAATCATCAGCCAAAGGCATCTCACTTTCCATTAATCTGTATTGATTGCTCGGGCTTCACTTGGATTGCTTATCACCATCGTCCCATACCAACACTCATTCTCTGTCTCTCTCTGGTCCAGAGATTGCACCGAGTCAGCAATTAGATATTGAATTTTGAATTTGAATAATTAACAAACATCGATTTACCACCTCATCAGGCATCAAGCTTCAAGAAAGGGGAAGCCTTTGGATGCTTCCCCTTCCTCCATGCAGTTTGTGAAAGATATTATCAGCCAGTAAGGTCCACCATCGCGATGTTGCTGAACCAATTTACGTTCATGTTTACTCAGGGCACATTACCGATCATTTCACCGTTAAACAGCATCATGCAATCGGCGGTTGATGAAGGATTAGAAGCGGTGTGACAATGTTGAAGTTTTTAATGGAAAATACTCTCTAGGACTTGGTGGTCTAGTTACTACATTTTCTGATTCGTATGCAGAAGGTCCTCCTACTTAACTTTTTTTTTCTTTCTCCTGTTTACATATACAACTATTGTAGGGTCTGGAATCATTTGGGCAGGAGCGCCTATTTTGGGCACTTGCTGCTATAACTCAGTCAATTTAAAACCGATTGACACGATCAGACACGCAGAGTATCTAGCCATGTGCAAAAATTCAGGTCAATCAGTTTGAAATTGACTGAGTTATAGCAGCAATCGCCCAAAATAGGTGCTCCTGCCCAAATGGTCCCAGACCCTATACTCATATGTTCATAGCCATCGCTAGAATCAGAAACGGAAAATACCAACTTGTCTGTAATGCAAATTGGGCTGCATTATCTTCCAGATTATGCCTGGCATCCACACACCTGTGTGAACCCTCTGCCACACAACCACTTCTCAAAAACACTCAGACAGCCACATTCCACATGAGCTTGCGTGGACGTAGTTTCCTATGGGCGAGCGATTGACCAGCCATTCTCGCCCAAACAATAGAAGACTACCAACTCTAACCCATTAAAGCTGCTTGTTAGTTCAGTTTTGCACACCGTCCATCGTTGCTTTAGTCAGTCTAGCCGGCTTCCCAGGAAAGCCGTTTTCATCCATGATTCTCCATAGCTCTGCGCGGTCGATACTGTCGTACTTATGCAGTTTTGAAGTCGATGAACAAGTGATGCGTTGGGACCTGGTATTCACGGCAGTTCTGGAGGATTTGCCGTACGGTGAAGATCTGGCCTGTTGTCGACCGGCCGTCGATGAAGCCGGCTTGATAACTTTCCACGAATTCATTCCTTTTAGGTGACAGACGACGGAAGATGATCTACGATAGCACTTTGTAGTCAGCATTCAAAATAGTGATCGCTCTGAAGTTATCACATCCCAAATGGTCGCCTTTCTTGTGAATGGGGTAGATTACCCCTTGCTTCCACTCCTGCGATAGCTGTTCGGTTTCCCTGATTCTGACTATCAGCCGGTGCCGACAGGTGGCAAACTTTTCTGGGCCCATCTTGATGAGCTCAGCTGCGATACCATCCTTACCAGCTGCTTTGTTAGTTTTGAGCTGATGAATGGCATCCTTAACTTCCCTCACCGTGGGAGATGGTTCATTTCCGTCCTCCGCTGCACTGGCGTCGTCGTTTCTTCAGTTGCCGTGGGCTCCCGTGCCTACGTTCTCCACGCCATTCAGGTACTGATCGAAGTGCTGCTTCCACCTTTCGATCACCTCACGTCCGTCCGTCAAGAGGCCTCCGTCCTTATCCCTGCATATTTCGGCTCGCGGCACGAAGCCGTTGCGGGATGCGTTGAGCTTCTTGTACAGCTTTCGTGTTTCTTGGGAACGGCGCAACAGTTCCATTTCTTCACACTCCGCTTCTTCCAGGCGGTGCTTTTCTCCCGCGAGAGGCGGGTCTGTAGTTTCCGCTTCTGTTTGTGACGTTCCAAGTTGTGTCGGGTCCCTTGCTGCAGCATTACAGCCCGCGCTGCGTTTTTCTCCTCCAAAACCGTTCTGCACTCTTCATCGAACCATTCGTTCCGTCGGTTCCGCTGGTGCTCTCGGCTGCGTCGTTGATGGCTGCTTTCACTGTACTCCAGCAATCCTCCAGAGGGGCCTCATCGAGCTCGCAGCTGGCAACGCGGCCTCGAGATTCTGCGCGTATGCTGAGCCGACATCCGATTGTTTCAGTCGTTCTAGGTTGTACCGCGGCGGAACCGTACATTGTTGACGACGGAGAGTTTTGGGCGCAGTTTGACCATCACCAGATAGTGGTCGGAGTCGATGTTGGC